>NC_091284.1:374422521-374722521 GCF_032444005.1 Ranitomeya imitator | reverse complement strand
AATCTCTCTTCAGCATACAATCCCGAGACGAATGGCTTGGTAGAGAGGGCCAACCAGACCCTGGTCACATACCTGCAATATTTTGCCTCAGCCAGGTGGGATGACTGAGCATTCTTTCTACCATGGGCAGAGTTTGCACTGAATAACATAGTAGCTGACTCCACTGGGCAGACCCCATTCCTCCTTAATAACGGCCAGCATCTGCGGGTTCCTGTGCCAATGCCCATGTCTTATGCCGACTCGAGGGTAGCAGACTGGGCTGTGGAGGCACATGACATTTGGGACCGCACACAGGATGCCATCTTGGCCTCCAAGAGAGAATGAGGGTCTCCGCTGATGCACATCAGCACACCACTCCGACCTTTGCTCCTGGCGATTTAGTGTGGCTCTCTGCCCGTAACATCAGGCTACAAGTTGAGTCCACTAAGTTTTCACCTCTCTACTTGGGTCCCTTCAAGGTCCTGGAACAGGTTAACCCTGTGGTCTACCATCTGGCCCTTCCTCTACACTTTTCATGTGTCCTTCTTTCCTGCTCATTCATATGTCCCGGTTTTCCGAGTCAACTGCCGGGACATCGGGTTCGTCTATGGACGATTATGAGGTGAACGCCATCATGGAATGTAAGGTGGTATGTGGCAAAAGATTATATTTGGTGAATTGGAAGGGTCATGGCCCAGAAGACAGGTCCTGGGAGCCTGTTGAGCACATTCGGGCTCCGCAGCTTATTGCTGCCTTCGAGCGTAGCGAGGCCCAAGGAGGGCGGTAATGTTAGGTGTCAAGTTCCCGCCACTGCACAGGGGGAATCTCAAACCACCTCCGCTGCAGTCTCCCATTCTTCTCCAGCCGCAGTGGAGCCTGCTCAGCAGAGTCGTCCCAGCGTCTGGCTCAGGCAGATACTTTGTGCTTGGTTACTGCTGATCTTCCAGGCTCAGCCATTGTAACCAGCACTGAGCAGTGGTGAGCAGACGCTCCTGGGACTAAGTCCAGCTTTTCCTCTACTGAGCTTGCCCAAGAGACGGCCTCTCATTGAAGGTCGGGGGTCACATGCCCAGGTCCTGTAGGAGCTCCTATTGGACTACTAGGAAGGTCCTGGAGAGCTTCCTCTATAAAAGGTCCGCATGGCCGCCCGGCCATGCGCTAGTATAAATCAGCAATTGTGTGTGTGATGATGTATGCCTGTTCTGGTGAAAGCTCCGAATCATTCCCATCCATAGAGTTGATGAATGTTTGTGAATGCTGCAGCTGTCTAGCACCAGATATTGCCATCCAGCACCAGGCACAATCTATACTGCGTCTAACCAGCAGTGACCGCCAGTGTGGTGCTGTACGCACTCTGTGCAGCTATCTCCAGTTTCCCCTGACAATCCGTCAGTGTAGGGTGGGAACTCCCACTTGATCCCAGCATCTGATTCAGGGCGTCCTGAGGAGCGGGCTCAAAAGCCACCGAGGGTCAGAATGGGATCATTCACCAGCATAGTGGGGGTGAATTGCAGGGATCCCACTAGTATCCATTTGCTGCACCCTGTGACTGCTAACAGGGCACAGCATTATCTTTATTCCCTGCGACTCTGTGAAGCAAGAGTTCACTCCTATACAGACCGGGTGACGGAACCCGTGTCTATTCTGGCGTAGTACCGCCATATAGTGCCGCCATTAACTAGCAGCAGGTTCCACTCCTACACGGTGAACCTCGGGCTGCGAACACATTGTTATCATTATATTTACTCGGTGCATTGCACCAGCCCTAACAACTGATAACAGTGATAGCAAGAGCCGCTGATGGGAGAAATAGTCTCTCGTCTGCCAGCGCCTGTGCTCAGTTAAATTAAATACATATTCAAATAAAAATGAAAAACACATTATACTCATCTAACACCAAATCCCTGATGAGCTTGTCTCCTATAAGAAATGTAAAATAAAAATCAATATATACTCACCTTATCGCCTAATCCCTGATGACCATGTCTCCTTGAAAAAATAAAAAAAAATAAACCACCATATATTCATCTGTCCGTCACTGACAGGAGGTAATCACTCCCACAGTGTATTACTGAGCTGCCTTGAGAAAAGTTACATGAGTTGATGATGAATTCTGGTGAACATTCTCACACAGCAGTGGTACTGTATGTGAGATCACCGGAGCTCATCAACTGATGAACTCTGGTGAGCTCTCTTCACAGCAGTTCAGTGCTATACACTGCAGGAATGATTACCTCCTGTAAGTGTATCGCTGGCTGTCTTTGAGATCCGCCATATCAGTAACTGCTCTCAAAGTCATCAAGATCATCGTGGGGCATTATGGATTATCTTCTCTGTGGACAGGTAAGGAATATTGTGTCTTTTTATTTTATATTTGTTGCAGAAGACGTTGACGTCAGTGGATTAGTTGTTCGGTGAGTATGTTTTAATTTAGATTCAATAAAGGAGTCAGTGTCATTATTTCAAATAAAGGACTTTCTTATGGGTGTGTGTTTTTTTATAATATCACTATGGGGATAGTAATGGGGGCATCTTATAGATGCCTCTTTGATACTAGCCTCTAGGCTTGATGTCACCTGACAATACAAAGGTGACATCAATCCCCTCAATCATTACCCCATAAGCCACTGCTACAGGGCAAGTGGGAAAAGCAAGGCTCAGTGCCAGAATTGGTGTATCTTAGAGATGTGTCTTTTCTGGGGTAGCTGAGAGCTGATGTTTTTAGTCAGGGAAGGTATCAACATCCATGGCACCTTTCCAGGCTATTAATATCAGCCCGCAGCTGTCTGCCTAGTCTTTGCTAGTTAGATTTTACAGGGGAACCTATGCCAATTTTTTTCTGGTGTCCCCCTGTCAACAAGCCAGTAAAGGCTAAGCAAACAGCTGTGAGCTGATATTAATAGCCTTGGAGCATCTATGGCTATTGGCTCCTTCTCAGGATATTAACATCAGCCCTCAGCCATCGGCTTTCCCTCTGCTGATTCTGAAAATTATGCTGATGACAGCAATGACAGCTGCTGACACCAAGCCCTAATCCCATTACTCTGTTGCCTCTGCATCAGAATGAAAAAGAAGGCATTGAACCAAGAAATTACATCACAAAACTTTTGTTTAAATATCTTTATTTAGTTCAACAAAGACTTCATTACTGTACAAAAACGCATCCAAAACCACGGCAAAAACATGCACAAAAAAATAGGCAAAGCACGTGTTTTTGCCAAAGCGATTTTGCTACCAAAGGATGCAAAAACTTTGCAGAAATTTCTGCAAGCAAATACTCAATGTGCGCACATACCCTAAGGCTGGAGTCACAATAGCGATTTTAATATGTGTCCGATTTTGTACCTCCAAAGTCAGACGAGTGTAATGCAAGTGTCATGCATTTTTCATGCAAGTATAATCCAATTTTCAACAACTAGCATCCAATTTATATCAAAATGCCGCTTTCACACGTCCTCATATTTCTGGTACCGGAATTAAAACAGTACTAGAGATGTGAGTGACATATACAATTAATACAGTGTGTGCGCAGCTTACTGTACATGTATTTAAATATTAAAAGATTATTTTTCTGAAAAAAATGGTACGGGCTCCCACATAATTTTCTTAACCAGCAGAGGGAAAGCTGATGGCTGGGGGATGATGTTTATAGCCTGGGAAGGGGGTAATACCCATGGAGCTTCCCAGGCTATTAATATCAGCTCACAGCTTTATACTTAGCATTTCCTGGCTATTAAAATGGGGGACCCCCAAAAAATGGCATAAGGTCCCCCTATAATTAATAACCGGAAAATGCTATGCAGGCTATGCAGACAGCTGCAGGCTGATGTTAATAGCCTAGGAAGGGATCATGGATACAGGCACCCCAGGCTAAAAACATAATCTCTCAGCCACCCCAATTCTGGCCCTTAGCCTCGATCTTGCCACTTGCCCTGTAGCGGTGGCAAGTGGGGTCATAGTTGGGGGGTTGATGTCATCTTTGTATTGTCAAGTGACATCAAGCCCAAAGATTAGTAATGCAGAGGCATCAAAAAGATGCCCCCATTACTAACCCCATAGTCATATCATATATAAATGCACACACCCAGAATAAATTCCTTTAATTGAAAGAATGACACAGACTTCTTTAATTAATCTTCATTTAACCATACTTACGACCTCGTCAATTCCACCAACACCCTAGTTATCTGCAAAAGAGTTAAAAATAAAAAAAACCATATTCTTCATCTTTCCGTGGAGATTCTGCTAATCCATTTGTCCAACGACGAGTCTTGCTCTGCTACATCTAGATGGCAGGCTGCATGGTTGCATGATGTGACCATACAGCCTGTCATCCAGCAGAGACACTGAGCAGTGTCTGCTACTTCTGCCCAGTACCTAACGGTGAACTCGTAGGACCCGTCTGATGTCACCGCAAGCATGAAAAAGTTCTCATGCTCCCGGTGCCTTCAGAAAGGTCCTGAGAGTTCACAGCGATTGATTTCAGTTCACCTATCTGACGTTAGCTCGAGCAACGCAAGAAATTTTTCCACTGCGCTCGTGCTAATGTTAAAACAGTACTGGAGATGTCAGTGTCTGTGTGTGTAATAATTGCAGCACATGTGTGGCAACCGTGTTCCGCATCTGTACCAAACGGCAGGTGCCATGGAAGCAGCCGTACAGTAAGCGCTGTTCCCCAGCGCCGGGTGCTGAAGTCTGCCAGCAATCAGCATGAGCAGGGGAGAATGATGAGAGTTGAATTCAAGTGAGAACAGTGACAGCAGGTGGTGGCTTTTGGAAATATTACTCCCATCAGCCTACACCTGCTTCAGCTAATAACAGTGACAGTAGAAGCGGTTGATGGGAGTATTCATCAGCTGGCTGCTAGGCTATAAATAAATAAATAAATGAATTAATGAAAAAAACCTGGTGTGGGTTCCGCTGTCTTTTTGATAACCAGCCAGGCAAAATTCACAGCTGGGGGCTGCAACCCTCAGCTGTCAGCTACTGCAAGACTGGTTATCAAGAATAGATGTGTCCCCACGCCTTATTTTTAATTATTTCAATTCCATTTTTTTAGAAAAAAATGATCATTTTTTAATTGAATACATGTACAGTAAGCTGCACACACACTGTACTAATAATATATGTGACTGACATCTATATATCTACCTATTCCATTTGTATTTACTGTATGTAATCCATCTCTTCTATCCTGTCGGCTCCTGCAGTGATTTTACACAACACGGCAGATGAATTACCGGCTTTTCTATCTAGCATCTACTTTAAAATACTTTAGTAGCAACGTAATTATTTTCCTGCACTTTTACCGAATGTAAGATTTTAAGAAAAACACTCATGTTACCGATCATGAATCCGACTCTACCATATTTATGCCGAATTTATGTTCCGCGATCGTTTTCCGAACTTATTCGCTCACCCCTAGAGGTGGCCAAATTTTGAATTCGCTATGTTCATTAAATTTCTCCAGAAAATTTAAGTAACTTGCTCTGAAAAGATGTTTAGAACACTCTGATGCCTCCAAGAACTTTATCCAACCCCATTCAATCTCTTAAATGTAAACACAGTATTAGTAATTTCTAAGTAACCTCATCATAGAAATGAATAGTAATCCGGTAGTAACCAACAGCTCATTTAATAACACAATCCTCTGACACGTTTTTCATGTCTTTAATTAGAAAACAGTCCAAAAATTATCCCTCTTACTACGTTATGATCAGGCAGAACCAATCTGTATAGAACACTGAGTCAAACTGATGGTGTTATTGTTATCCTGCTGTCACTGTGATTTACCATATATGTAATAACATAATCCTCTTCATATCTACTAATATGCCAATTGGGTGCAAAGGAGGGACATTTTGACTGCCAGGTGCCAGTGATGGTGGTGCTTCTGCATCTGATAACTGTTCCCACATTGCTAGCTATGATATGATTTTTTTTAAAGTATACTGTCAACTGTCATTAATAACATATCTTTTTTTGCCATGCATTTTGTGTAACACTATAATTAAATTTTGACAAACTTTTCAACCCCATTTGAATAAATTCATCTCAAATAACTTACCTAGCCAACACACAGAAAATATTCCCTATTAGCAAAATAAAAATAAGACTGCAGCATTAATGTCAATTGAGCTCAAGTGAATTATTAATGCTCTTTCTACTCTAAAATATTAAGAAGGGTGAATTCCAGTGAAAGCCTCTTCTGATACAACAGATTACCTGAAAAAGCAGGTCCTATAGCTGCACATTCACAGTAGATATGAACCCATGTGTCGGAGAATCTGTAACATTCTCTTAGATTAAAACAAGAACCAACACATGCTAATTGCGAAAATCACCGGACTTACCGTACATACCAACTCCCAAGTCTCGACTGATAAACCCATCTGACTTACATATTGGAAGATATTATCATAAGAATATGCCTCTGTTCAGAAATGCATATGTAGTTATTTTTTCTTTAAGGCAATAAAGTATATTAGAATGTAAATGTTCTCCTCCAGTGACACAAGAAGTCACCTTATGTGTGCTTAGAAATTAATGAGATGCATTTTTCTGCCTGATTTACAAACACATTCTCTCTAATTCGTATCACTGTCACTCAAGCAAACCGAACCCTCGCTGCATCTCACAGTCACTTTATCAAACATCAATTACATTTACATTAACTGCACAGGCAATCAATAGCTCATATTTGAAAAGAAGCAGGTTTCATTCTTTCTGTTAGCTGTTTATAGCTGTGTCTCAGGCATATTATGTTTGTGGTTTGCAGAAGCACGCAACAATAAACTAAAGCAAACAAAGTAAACGTAGCTCAATTTCAGCACAAAACAAATTAAAGCTAAATTGTTCTTATGCACAGAAGCCATTGCAACATTTTAGATGTACCAACATCTTCAGGATCTGAAATATTTATTTTGCTCATTTCTTCTCTATAGAGAAGGGCCTTAGTTTCCACTTCATGCTCCATTTATTAGAATCATATGGCATAAGAAATAATATTGCAGTGTCAAGGTGAGTATCAGAAATAGTGGTGATTTTTAATATTTTCATACTAGTTTACTAGTATACTAGCATAGTAGATTTTACTAGTTAAATTGATTCCTAAACATCCTGTTTATGATGCACTAGTACAACTTTCTCAGACATACAGTGGGGCAAAAAAGTATTTAGTCAGTCAGCAATAGTGCAAGTTCCACCACTTAAAAAGATGAGAGGAGTCTGTAATTTACATCATAGGTAGACCTCAACTATGGGAGACAAACTGAGAAAAAAAAATCCAGAAAATCACATTGTCTGTTTTTTTTATCATTTTATTTGCATATTATGGTGGAAAATAAGTATTTGGTCAGAAACAAAATTTCATCTCAATACTTTGTAATATATCCTTTGTTGGCAATGACAGAGGTCAAACGTTTTCTGTAAGTCTTCACAAGGTTGCCATACACTGTTGTTGGTATGTTGGCCCATTCCTCCATGCAGATATCTTCTAGAGCAGTGATGTTTTTGGCTTTTCGCTTGGCAACACGGACTTTCAACTCCCTCCAAAGGTTTTCTATAGGGTTGAGATCTGGAGACTGGCTAGGCCACTCCAGGACCTTGAAATGCTTCTTACGAAGCCACTCCTTCGTTGCCCTGGCGGTGTGCTTTGGATCATTGTCATGTTGAAAGACCCAGCCACGTTTCATCTTCAATGCCCTTGCTGATGGAAGGAGGTTTGCACTCAAAATCTCACGATACATGGCCCCATTCATTCTTTCATGTACCCGGATCAGTCGTCCTGGCCCCTTTGCAGAGAAACAGCCCCAAAGCATGATGTTTCCACCACCATGCTTTACAGTAGGTATGGTGTTTGATGGATGCAACTCAGTATTCTTTTTCCTCAAAACACGACAAGTTGTGTTTCTACCAAACAGTTCCAGTTTGGTTTCATCAGACCATGGGACATTCTCCCAAAACTCCTCTGGATCATCCAAATGCTCTCTAGCAAACTTCAGACGGTCCCGGACATGTACTGGCTTAAGCAGTGGGACACGTCTGGTACTGCAGGATCTGAGTCCATGGTGGCGTAGTGTTTTACTTATGGTAGGCCTTGTTACATTGGTCCCAGCTCTCTGCAGTTCATTCACTAGGTCCCCCCGCGTGGTTCTGGGATTTTTGCTCACCGTTCTTGTGATCATTCTGACCCCACAGGGGGGGGGGTTTGCGTGGAGCCCCATTTCGAGGGAGATTATCAGTGGTCTTGTATGTCTTCCATTTTCTAATTATTGCTCCCACTGTTGATTTCTTCACTCCAAGCTGGTTGGCTATTGCAGATTCAGTCTTCCCAGCCTGGTGCAGGGCTACAATTTTGTTTCTGGTGTCCTTTGACAGCTCTTTGGTCTTCACCATAGTGGATTTTGGAGTCAGACTGTTTGAGGGTGTGCACAGGTGTCTTTTTACACTGATAACAAGTTTAAACTGGTGCCATTACTACAGGTAATGAGTGGCGGAAAGAGGAGACTCTTAAAGAAGAAGTTACAGGTCTGTGAGAGCCAGAAATCTTGATTGTTTGTTTCTGACCAATTACTTATTTTCCACCATAATATGCAAATAAAATGTTAAAAAAACAGACAATGTGATTTTCTGGATTTTTTTTTCTCCGTTTGTCTCCCATAGTTGAGGTCTACCTATGATGTAAATTACAGACGCCTCTCATCTTTTTAAGTGGTGGAACTTGCACTATTGCTGACTGACTAAATACTTTTTTGCCCCACTGTATATGATCATGATATTATGCCTACATGAATTGTGTCACAAATTAAAATGATAAATTATCTTATTTTCACTAAATATTACTTTAAAAATGTCATATAAATAACATTTAATAGAAACAGAAAAATACAAAACATAGAAACGAAAATAAAAAGGGAGACAAGCGCACGTAGGATAATAAAGTATTTTAAAAGTGAAATCAGAGTGTGAGGGGCGTTGCTCAACTGATTTGGTTATGTATGTCACAACTCCAATAAAGGTCCATAGACTGTTCAACTGCTGCAGAAACGTATGCAGCTAAAAGATCTTTTTCTGCATGTAGATTGAAGAGAATTAGGAGATAGACGTTCTGGTAGACCACATGTTAGGCGTCAGGTTTCTCCCACTGCACAGGGTAGATCCCAAGCCTCGCCTGCATCTGCAGTCTCCCATCCAGCTTTGGCCACTGCAGGTGCTGCTGAGCATAGACGTCAGTCTCAGCTCTTGCTCAGCCTCGTGCTGTTCTTTGGTTACTGTTGGCTCTTAAGCCAAGCCTATGGTAACCAGCGGTAGGCAGCAAAGAGTGAACGCTCTAACTTAGAGTGATTTCTGGATTAGACTAGTGTCTATTGAGCATGATCGTGATGTGGTGACGTCTCATTGTTGATGGGTCATCAGCTGCTCTGGTTATGTGTCAGCTTCAGATTTGCCCACATGCAAGATCCTGTCCGACTGGACATGAACTGAACATATAAAAGAGTCTCAGAGGCGCATGCGGGCGCGCTAATGTCAACCTCTTTCCATGTGTGAATGAGACATTGCAACACTATGGTCTTTGTCAGCATGTGCTCAGGGTTGGCTGTAAGCCGTTAGAATTCCGGCACCTCAGGAGAGGAGTTTGTCTGTATGGATTCAGGGCTGGAGTCTACCCTTTAGAATTTCAGCACCTCCGGAGAGGAGATGGTTGATTACTTTTGCTGACTGTGTGACCACTGTTTGCTATTTACCCCGTTAGTAGGCTTCGATCCCCTGTGAGGTTAACAGGGATCGTATCTAGCGTCATATCTACTTCGTTACTGTGTGCGAGTTACACAGCTCTATAGCAGAGCATCTACTTCGTTACTGTGTGCGAGTGACACAGCTCTATTGTCGAGCATCTACTTCATTACTGTGTGCAAGTGACACTGCTCTATAGCAGAGCATCTATTCTGTTTCTGTGTGTGAGTGACACAGCTTTGTGTGCTGTTCACTGAGTGACATTTAACTCAGTGCAAGCTAGCAATCATTCACTTTGTGTTCCACCATTGTACACATTCGCTGCAGTTTTACATCTCTGCACAGTGTTTCTGGGTTGCGATTGCACTTGTTTATTTAATTTATTTTCTGCAATACGTCAACCCTAATAACGCGCTGCTGTGAAAAAAGAGTAGTTGCACAAATGGCAGTACTTCAACTAACTTTTATTCACAAATTTCAGGTTCGTACTTAACCCTTTCTCTAAAGTTCATATGTAGTTTAGTTTTGAGAAAGGGTTTGACATGAACGAGAAATGCATTAATAAAAACTATTTGAAGTATTGCCACAAGTAACTTAACACGGACATACATAAGCGAGTGTATGAAATAATGATAGACTAGATCTATGTCAATAATGTGTTCACTATGTAAAAATACATGTAACCGATTATGTCTATATCTACTCAAAATGCATATGCATAAATATACCCTATGTACAGAAATAAATACAGATAGAGATATGATCACTAATGTTGAGCCATACCTTCCGATATTTGAAAGTATCAGTACCGGATGAGATCGGCCGATATCCAAAAAATATCGGATATCGCCGATACCGATACCCGATACCAATGCAAGTCAATGGGACACAAATATCGGAAGTGATCCTGGATGCTTCCCAGGGTCTGAAGGAGAGGAAACTCTCCTTCAGGCCCTGGGATCCATATTCATGTAAAAAAAAAAGAATACAAATAAAAAATATGGATATACTCACCCCTCCGACGAACCCTGGCTGTCACCGCTGCAAGCGTCTGCCTCCGTTCCTAAGAATGCAGAGAGTAAAGGACCTTTGATGATGCCGCGGTCAGGTGAGCGGTCACCTGACCGCTCACGTGACCACGACGTCATCAAAGGTCCTTCACTCTCTGCATTCTTAGGAACGGAGGCAGACGCTTGCAGCGGTGACAGCCAGGGTTCGTCGGAGGGGTGAGTATATCCATATTTTTTATTTTTATTCTTTATTTTTTACATGAATATGGATCCCAGGGCCTGAAGGAGAGTCTCCTCTCCTCCAGACCCTGGGAACCATACGCACCGCACAAGCTGAAGATGACTGGGAACTTATAGGAACTTCCGATTCCGAATTCCGATACAGCAAATATTGACCGATACCTGATATTTGCATTATCGGAATGCTCAACACTAATGATCACAGGTTAAATTAAAATAGTATATATTATAGTAAAAAATAGTATATATAACCGGCCACAACCAGGTGATCCTCACAAGATTTCAGGCAGCAGAGTGAAAAGAATTATCAGAAGAGTTATTTAAGAGCCAAGGACCACTCATGGAGACCTTCAGAAAGACCGGAATTAGCAGGCAGAATTGTTTCAAAGAAAACAAAAAGTATTGCACTCAACCTCCATGGCCTGTGCACCTCCATGGTGCAATACCCCAAAAAACAAACCAACAGTGAAATTTAGAGGTGGGAACATCATTGTGGGGGGCTGGCTCTTTTTTAACATATGGCAATGGCAGACTTCATATAATTGAAGAAAAAATTAATCGATACATTTACTGAGATATTATTTATAAAAATCTGCTGCCATATATCATGATTATAAAGATGAAACAATCCCATTATGGGCTAGTCCCAAATATTAACTGCATCTTGCGCTGTTGTCATTATCTAACTGGAGTCACTATCTTATGCCCTAATCCCTAGCCTATGTCTTACCCGATACTTATGCTGTACTGTACACTAACTAACTTTATACCTTACTTGTAAACTATGCATATTAACCCCTTTACCCCCAAGGGTGGTTTGCACGTTAATGACCGGGCCAATTTTTACAATTCTGACCACTGTCCCTTTGTGAGGTTATAACTCTGGAATGCTTCAACGGATCCCAGTGATTCTGACATTGTTTTCTCATGACATATTGTACTTCATGACAATGGTAAAATTTCTTTGATATTACCTGCGTTTATTTGTGAAAAAAACGGAAATATGGCGAAAATTTTGAAAATTTCGCAATTTTCCAACTTTGAATTTTTATGCAATTAAATCACAGAGATATGTCACACAAAATACTTAATAAGTAACATTTCCCACATGTCTACTTTACATCAGCACAATTTTGGAACCAAAATTTTTTTTTGTTAGGGAGTTATAAGGGTTAAAAGTTGACCAGCAATTTCTCATTTCTACAACACCATTTTATTTTAGGGACCACATCTCATTTGAAGTCATTTTGAGGGGTCTATATGATAGAAAATACCCAAGTGTGACACCATTCTAAAAACTACACCCCTCAAGGTGCTCAAAACCATATTCAAGAAGTTTATTAACCCTTCTGGTGCTTCACAGGAATTTTTTGAATGTTTAAATAAAAATGAACATTTAACTTTTTTTCACAAAAAATTTAATTCAGCTCCAATTTGTTTAATTTTACCAAGGGTAACAGGAGAAAATAGACCCCAAACATTGTTGTACAATTTGTCCTGAGCACGACAATACCCCACATGTGGGGGTAAACCACTGTTTGGGCGCATGGCAGAGCTCAGAAGCGAAGGAGCGCCATTTGACTTTTCAATGCAAACTTGACTGGAATTGAGATGGGACGCCATGTTTGGTTTGGAGAGCCCCTGATGTGCCTAAACATTGAAACCCCCCACAAGTGACACCATTTTGGAAAGTAGACCCCTTAAGGAACTTATCTAGATGTGTGGTGAGCACTTTTACCCACCAAGTGCTTCACAGAAGTTTATAATGTAGAACCGTAAAAATAAAAAATCATATTTTTTCACAAAAATTAACTTTCCGCCCCCAATTTTTTATTTTCCCAAGGGTAAGAGAAGAAATTGGACCCCAAAAGTTGTTGTACAATTTGTCCTGAGTACGCTGATACCCCATATGTGGGGGTAAACCAATGTTTGGGCGGATGGGAGAGCTTGGAAGGGAAGGAGCGCCGTTTGACTTTTCAATGCAAAATTGACAGGAATTGAGATGGGACGCCATGTTGCGTTTGGAGAGCCACTGATGTGCCTAAACATTGAAACCCCCCACAAGTGACACCATTTTGGAAAGTAGACCCCCTAAGGAACTTATCTAGATGTGTGGTGAGCACTTTGACCCACCAAGTGCTTCACAGAAGTTAATAATGCAGAGCCGTAAAAATAAAACAAGAAATTTTTCCCACAAAAATTATTTTTTTAGCCCCCAGTTTTGTATTTTCCCGAGGGTAACAGGAGAAAGTGGACCCCAAAATTTGTGGCCCAATTTGTCCTGAGTGCGATGATACACCATATGTGGGGGGAACCAAGGTTTGGGCGCATGGGAGGGTTCGGAAGGGAAGGAGTGCCATTTGAATGCAGACTTAGATGGAATGGTCTGCAGGTGTCACATTGCGTTTGCAGAGCCCCTAATGTACCTAAACAGTAGAAACCCCCCACAAGTGACACCATTTTGGAAAGTAGACCCCTAAGGAACTTATCTACATGTGTGGTGAGCACTTTGACCCACCAAGGGCTTCACAGAAGTTTATAATGGAGAGCCGTAAAAATAAAACAAAAATTTTTTCCCACAAAAATTATTTTTTAGCCCCCAGTTTTGTATTTTCCCGAGGGTAACAGGAGAAATTGGACCCCAAAATTTGTTGTCCAATTTGTTCTGAGTGCGCTGATACCCCATATGTGGGGGGGAACCACTGTTTGGGCGCATGGGAGGGCTCGGAAGGGAGGGAGCTCCATTTGGAATGCAGGCTTAGATGGAATGGTCTGCAGGTGTCACATTGCATTTGCAGAGCCCCTAATGTACCGAAACAGTAGAAACCCCCCACAAGTGACACCATTTTGGAAACTAGACCCCCTAAGGAACTCATCTAGATGTGTTGTGAGAGCTTTGAACCCCCAAGTGTTTCACTACAGTTTGTAACGCAGAGCCGTGAAAATTGAAAAAAAAAATCTTTCCCCCAAAAATTATTTTTTAGCCCCCAGTTTTGTATTTTCCCGAGGGTAAGAGGAGAAATTTGACCCCAAAAGTTGTTGTCCAATTTGTCCTGAGTACGCTGATACCCCATATGTTGGGGGGAACCACCGTTTGGGCGCATGGGAGGGCTCGGAAGGGAAGGAGTGCCATTTGGAATGCAGACTTAGATGGAATGGTCTGCAGGCGTCACATTGCGTTTGCAGAACCCCTAATGTACCTAAACAGTAGAAATCCCCCACAAGTGACCCCATATTGGAAACTAGACCCCCATGGAACTTATCTAGATGTGTTGTGAGAACTTTGAACCCCCAAGTGTTTCACTACAGTTTATAACGCAGAGCCGTGAAAATAAAAAATCTTTTTTTTTCCCACAAAAATTATTTTTTAGCCCCCAGTTTTGTATTTTCCCAAGGGTAACAGGAGAAATTGGACCCCAAAAGTTGTTGTCCTATTTGTCCTGAGTACGCTGATACCCCATATGTTGGGGTAAACCCCTGTTTGGGCACACGGGAGAGCTCGGAAGGGAAGGAGCACTGTTTTACTTTTTCAACGCAGAATTGGCTGGAATTGAGATCGGACGCCATGTCGCGTTTGGAGAGCCCCTGATGTGCCTAAACAGTGGAAACCCTAATCCCAACAGTAACCCTAACCACACCTCTAACCCTGACACACCTAACCCTAATCCCAACCCTATTCCCAACTGTAAATGTAATCTAAACCCTAACCGTAACTTTAGCCCCAACCCTAACTGTAGCCCTAACCCTAGCCCCAACCCTAACTTTAGCCCCAACCCAAACTGTAGCCCTAACCCTAGCCCTAACCATAGCCCTAACCCTAACTTTAGCCCCAACCCTAACTGTAGCCATAACCCTAGCCCTAACCATAGCCCTAACCCTAGCCCTAGCCCTAACCCTAGCCCTAGCCCTAACCCTAGCCCTAACCCTAGCCCTAACCCTAACCCTAGCCCTAACCCTAGCCCTAACCCTAGCCCTAACCCTAACCCTAGCCCTAACCCTAGCCCTAACCCTAGCCCTAACCCTAACCCTAGCCCTAACCCTAGCCCTAACCCTAACCCTAGCCCTAACCCTAGCCCAAACCCTAACCCTAGCCCTAACCCTAATGGAAAAATGGAAATAAATACATTTTTTTAATTTTTCCCTAACTAAGGGGGTGATGAAGGGGGGTTTGATTTACTTTTATAGCGGGTTTTTTAGCGGATTTTTATGATTGGCAGCCGTCACACACTGAAAGACGTTTTTTATTGCAAAAAATATTTTTTGCGTTACCACATTTTGAGAGCTATAATTTTTCCATATTTTGGTCCACAGAGTCATGTGAAGTCTTGTTTTTTGCGGGACGAGTTGACGTTTTTATTGGTAACATTTTCGGGCACGTTAAATTTTTTTATCGCTTTTTATTTCGATTTTTGCGAGGCAGAATGACCAAAAACCAGCTATTCATGAATTTCTTTTGGGGGAGGCGTTTATACCGTTCCGCGTTTGGTAAAATTGATAAAGCAGTTTTATTCTTCGGGTCAGTACGATTACAGCGACACCTCATTTATATCATTTTTTTATGTTTTGGCGCTTTTATACGATAAAAACTATTTTATAGAAAAAATAATTATTTTTGCATCGCTTTATTCTCAGGACTATAACTTTTTTTTTTTTGCTGATGATGCTGTATGGCGGCTCGTTTTTTGCGGGACAAGATGACGCTTTCAGTGGTATCATGGTTATTTATATCTGTCTTTTTGATCGCGTGTTATTCCACTTTTTGTTCGGCGGTATGATAATAAAGCGTTGTTTTTTGCCTCATTTTTTTTTTTTCTTACGGTGTTTACTGAAGGGGTTAACTAGTGGGCCAGTTTTATAGGTCGGGTCGTTACGGACGCGGCGATACTAAATATGTGTACTTTTATTGTTTTTTTTTTTATTTAGATAAAGAAATGTATTTAGGGGAATAATATTTTTTTTTTTTCATTATTTAGGAATATTTTTTTTTATTTTTTTTTACACATTTTGAAATTTTTTTTTTTACTTTTTTACATTGTCCCAGGGGGGGACATCACAGATCAGTGATCTGACAGTGTGCACAGCACTCTGTCAGATCACTGATCTGACATGCAGCGCTGCAGCCTTCACAGTGCCTGCTCTAAGAAGGCTCTGTGAAGCCACCTCCCTCCCTGCAGGACCCGGATCCGCGGCCATCTTGGATCCGGGGCTGGAGGAAGCAGGGAGGGAGGTGAGACCCTCGCAGCAACGCGATCACATCGCTTTGCTTCGGGGGGCTCAGGGAAGCCCGCAGGGAGCCCCCTCCCTGCGCGATGCTTCCCTGTACCGCCGGCACATCGCGATCATCTTTGATCGCGGTGTGCCGGGGGTTAATGTGCCGGGAGCGGCCGCCGATCGCCCTGGATGTACTATCCCGTCCGTGGTCATGGGGGCCCACCCCACCTCGACGGGATAGTACGTCCCATGTCAGAAAGGGGTTAACATATCACGGTCAATTTCACAATATATTCCAAAACCACAGGACATAGTTTACACTTCACATGATACTATTCACATGATAAAGGGGAGTAACATGTATGCCAAAATAGATAAATATAAAAAGGTGTGCAACAACTTAGTCGTTTTTGACACACACGCTTTGTAAAGCAGTCACAGAGTTGATTTTTTTTCCTTTCAACAATATTGGAATCTACTGGCTTCTGCAAGAAGAATGAAAAATAAGAAAGTGTAATTTGAATGCTGCCGCAGCAGAAGCGGCGACACTGATGCTATTGTGATCAATCACTGTCAGCTCTCTTACCTTTCTCTCCTTATCTATGGAATATCTGTAATATTATTTTTTCTTCACAGGCTATATACTACTGTTCTTCACTGCTGTGCTACAACACACTATGTAAAATATTTTATGGCTTCCACTCCCTATATCTATGGTAAAGCTGTGAGCTCTGATATTGTCTCAGGCTTGTCTCCTGTCTCCCAATCCGCAGTTAGAATTTTATCCAATAACCCTTACACTCCTAGCAAAACAATTAATAGAACAGTCATTCTGCTGGTGGAGTGACCTTTCTGCAGTGACTGGATCCAGATGAACTTTCCCTCAAGTTTCACTGAGGTTCATATGGTCAGCTGCATTTGGACTGGGCCATCAAACCAGAGGTCTAGGCTCCATTTCTCGTATCTATGTATAACCTAACCACCCAATCACCTGGATTCAGCTGATGCACATCTGCACTTATACTAGGATCTGGTTTGATGAAAATGCATGGTTATGCTCCACATTATGCCTTTACTGCAAGGTCTGGACATAGGATGTCATAGTACCGTGTTGCATCTGTAATACGTGTTATTTGTGCTACTTGAGTACAGACCTGCCTTTGGGGCATTACCAAAAAGGATTTCAAGCCTGTGTCTGACTTAAACTAGTGTAAGAGACAAGTTCTTTCTTGTGTTTTGAATTTTTAGATTAAGTGTTCCATTTAATCTTTTCACTTTTCCACCATGTTGTGGATAATGAGTATAGAATGCCTGCTCAATTGCCAAGCTGGCATCATGTCCTTCATTATTTCTGCAGTGAAGTGTGTACCACCATCATTGTCCATAATTTCTGGGAGACTATATCTGCAGATTAGTTATTTCAATAATTTGTCTGCAATTGTTTTGGCAGTGGTACTATTTACCCTACTTAAAAGAGATCTACACTTAGCAGGATGTAGTCAATCTGCAGTCTCTGTAACCGATAGAGCGGCCAGGATGTTGCATTCTTAAAGACTTCTACTGTTTTACCTAGGTTGTGCTGTGCACAGATGACACAGGGCTGCACATATTTGGAGGCTACATGACTAATGCCAGGAGCGATCCGGGAAGCATGTACAATATTGCACATGTGAATGTGGTCATAAATTAATTGCACCATCATGAGAATAGGGTGCTTGGTAAATGTAATGCAAGTTTCTGAATGCAATGCACTGAGATCACACGGTGGTCAGGGGTTGTTATATTGGTATTTTTAAACAACAATAACTTCTAAACAATTAGGGTTAGTATATGCAGTTTAACAATTGTCTGGATTCTTCTCCGTGTCTCTCAGTGACCTACTGGCACACGGGATCACCCACTTTCTTCCTTCTTGTACTTGAGCCAATACTGCTCCCAGTCCATATAGGCTTCCATCAGTGTAATGCATGAAGGGCTATGAGAAGTTAGCATAGGCCAAGATTGGGGAATCTGACAATGCTTTCTTCAATGCCTGAAATGCTTCTTCTTACCGTGGGCCCCATTAAATGGGTTGACATTTGGCACCCCCAGCCGTGTCCCACATTAACTCATTGAGTGGTATTGCAATCTTGTCGAAGTCCCTTATGAACCTGCGGTAGTATCCAGCTAGCCCTAGCAATGCTCTCAGTTCTCTCAGGTCAGTGGGCGTGGGCCACTTCAGTACTGCAGCCACCTTCTCTGGGTAAACTCCCGCACTAGACATGGTGTGTCCCAGGTATTCAATTTCGTGCTTGAATAAGTGACACTTCAGGGGCTTAATTTTTAATCTGTGCTTTAGAATCCACTCCAGCACTTGCTCCAGCCAGTGAAGATGGTCTTCAAATGTGGCAGAATAGATGATTATGTCATCCAAATAGATGAAAGTGGCTTCAAAGTTCAGGTTCCCCAAACATCTTTCCATCAACCGCTGAAAGGTTCCTGGTGCGTTCGTCAGGCCAAAAGGCAACCGGTTGAACCCGAACTGGCCCATACAGAGGACAAAGGCTGTTTTGGGGCGGTCCTTCTCAGCCACCGGTACTTGCCAGTACCCACTGGCTAAATCAAGTGAGGAAAAATATTTGGCTTTTCCTAACACAGATAGGGACTCCTCAATTCTTGGTAAGGAATAAGGGTTCCATACTGTACATGTGTTCAGTTTCCAGTAGTCCACACAGAACCTCAGGGTACTGTCCTTTTTTAAAACTAACACGATGGGAGCCACCCAGGGACTCTGGCTCTCGGGGATCACGCCATTGCACAGCATATGGACCAACAATCCTTTCACCTCCTAGTACATCTGAGGAGGGATTTGCCGATGCCTCTCTCAAATGGGAGCAGTGGTCCTTTAGGGATCTCGTGCTGAATAGCTTGAGTGCATTAGTTTAATGGTCGCCCTATCTCCTCCTTTCCCGATTTGCACAGTCTCTTGAAATATGCCCCCTTCCACCACAGGTCCAACACTCTCACTTGCGTTTCGCTGATGGGCTAAGTACGTGGCATGATGGGGTCCAGAAGGAGAAACATTCCTGCTCTGACCTCCGCCCATGTGAGTTTGGGGGATACGCTTGAGGGTTGGTGGCAGGGGTCCCCTTGATGCTGCACAGCTCACCTCAAATGTCCTGATTCTCTTGATGCATCTCTCGCATCCAGTCGGGCTCAGTACATGTTGACTCAGGGGTGACCACTTCATGACTCCGAACCAGTGAGAGCTGGGATCTCTCTCTCCAAGACTCTAGCTTTGGCCCCAATCTCGAAAAAGCCCAGACCGGGATCCAGGCATAGGCGTTCCTTTAAGATCTGCTTCAGAGATCGATCCTTCAGTCCAGCAACGAGTTGGTGCTGCAGCACTTCGTCCAAGGGACCCAGTCCTTGGTGCTCCTCTTGGGTCTTCTTGTTAATATGGGCCATCACTATCTGCAATGCATTAACATACTGAGCTATGGTCTCACTTTCCTGCTGGACCCGCTGGAACAATCGCATGCGGAGGTGCCCTAGGTCCATGTTGTCACCATGCATATTTTCCAAGATTTTTATCACCTTTTCCACTGTGTCACAATCCTTAGGAGGGCAGTACATAGCCATATGCCGGGCCTCACCGTAAAAGGTCAGTAGGGCTAACTTGGTCTGGATGGAAGTGGTCAGGGAATAAATGTGCAACATGCTTTTCAGCCTCTCTATCCAGTCCCACAGCAACCCGCTGCTCTCTGCGATCTTCAGAAGGTCGCTAAGCATATCTCCCAAGAGTATACTTCCCTAGCAGGGCTTGGTCACAGACTGGTCCACCATCTCTGTGCCTGAATGTTGCATCCTGCTGACTGTGCCAAATGTAATGCAGGTCTCTGGATGCAACACACAGAGTTAACAAGGCGGAAACAGTCAGGGGTTGTTATAATGGTATTTTTAAACAACAATAACTTCTAAACAATTAGGGTTAGTAGATATAATAATAATAATCTTTATTTTTATAGCGCCAACATATTCCGCAGCGCTTTACAGTTTAACAGTTTCAAACACAACAGTCATAAGTAACATTAACAATACAATAATTAAAGCAACATAAGATGACCCTGCTCGTGAGAGCTTACAATCTACAATCAGGTAGGGAGATACAAAGTACAGGTGTGTATTTACAATGATGTATTTACAATGATGGTTCAGCCATCTTCAGGGAGTGGGGGATAGATGGAAGTAGTGAATGGGCTGCACACAAACATAAAACGACTTTGATTAGGGAACGTGATAGACCGCTCTGAACAAATGTGTTTTGAGGGAGCGCCTAAAACTATGCAATTTGTGAATGGTCCTAATATCTTGGGGTAGAGCATTCCAGAGGATTGGTGCAGCACGGGAGAAGTCTTGGAGTCGGGAGTGGGAGGTACGGATTTTTGCAGAGGTTAGTCAAAAGTCATTTAGCGCAGAGGTCGGTTAGGCCGATAGACAGAAATGAGGGATGAGATGTAAGGGGGTGCCGCACTGTGGAGAGCTTTGCGGGTGAGAACAAGTACTTTGAATTGGATTCTATAATGAATTGGCAGCCAGTGTAACGACTGGCGAAGAGCGGACGTGTCCGAGTAACGATTAGCTAGATGGACAACCCTGGCTGCTGCATTAAGTATAGACTGGAGAGGGTAAAGTCGAGTAAGGGGGAGGCCAATTAATAGAGCATTGCAGTAGTCCAGGCGGGAGTGGATCAGGGTGACAGTGAGGGTTTTTGTTGTTTCCATAGTGATAAAAGGGCGGATTCTAGAGATGTTCATTAGGTGTAAGCGACACGAGCGGGCAAGAGATTGTATATGGGATGTGAAGGAGAGATCCGAGTCAAATGTAACAACCAGACAACTTGCCTGCTGCCAGGGTGTTATTATGGTGCCACCCACGGAGAGGGAAACGTCAGGTTTAGGGAGGATAGTAGATCGTGGGAGCAGAAGGAGTTCAGTGTTGGAGAGATTGCGTTTCAGATAGAGAGCGGACATGATGTCGGAGACTGCGGACAGACAGTCACTGGTGTTCTGTAGTAAAGTCAGGGGATGACGTGTATAGTTGTGTGTGGTCGGCATAAAGATGGTACTGAAAGCCAAATCTGCTGATGGTCTGTCCAATTGGGGCCGTGTACAGAGAGAAGAGAAGGGGACCAAGGACTGAGCCCTGAGGTACCCCGACAGTGAGAGCAAGAGGAGATGAAGTGGAGCCAGAGAACAGAACACTGAAGGAGTGGTCAGAAAGATAGGAGGAGAACCAGCAGAGAGCAGTGTCCTTAATGCCTAGTGATTGGAGCCTAGAGAGTAGGAGAGGGTGGTCAACAGTGTCGAAAGCTGCAAAAAGATCGAGAAGAATGAGCAGATGGTGGTCACCGTTACATTTTGCTGTCAGAAGGTTGTTGGTCACTTTGATGAGTGCAGTTTCTGTCGAGTGTAGGGGGCAGAAACCAGACTGTGAAGGGTCTAGGAGGGAGTGAATGGAGAGGTAACAGGTAAGGCGTGAGTAGAATAGGCTCTCCAATAGTTTAGAGATGAAGGGGAGATTGGAGACCGGTCTTTAGTTATTGGTGCAGGATGTGTCGAGGGGGGGTTTATTTAGTAATGGAGTAATGATAGAGTGTTTGAAGGAGGACGGGAAAATGCCTGAGGAGAGTGAGAGATTAAAGATTGTAGTAAGGTGAGTGGTGACGACTGGAGAGAGAGACTGGAGGAGATGAGAGGGAATGGGGTCGGTAGTGCATGTAGTCAGACGAGAAGAAGAGAGGAGCCTGGATAGTTCTGGGAGATGCAGGGAGGGATGGGAGACACTGCATTTGGTGGCTGGGAGCAGATTTCCTGACGGATATTGTCTATTTTGTCTATAAAATGGGAGGGCAGGTCATCAGCAGGCTTGTGCTTTTGGCCTGAGGAGGGAGTGAAAGGTGTCAAAAAGTTTCTTGGAGTTGTTGGATAGTGAGGAGATCATGGTGATGAAGTAGGTCTGTTTGGCAAGGTGAAGGGCAGAGTTACAGGTTTTTAACATAAATTTGAAGTGTATGAAGGATTCTGGTGTGTGAGTTTTCCTCCATTAGCGTTCAGCACTCCTAGAGCATCGCTGGAGAAATCTGGTTTGCGATGTGAGCCAGGGCTGTTTTACTCTGTGTTTGGAGGTTCTGATGGTGAGGGGAGCTGCATAGTCCAGGGTGCTTCTAAGAGTGTCATTGTAGTGATGTACCGCCAGATCAGGACAGGAAAAAGAGGAGATTGGGGAAAGTGATGAGTGTAAGGAGTTTAAAAGAGTATGAGGGTTAATGGCTTGTAGATTTCTGACAGAATGGTAGGTAGGAGGGTGCTGGGGTGAGCGAGGATTTGTGAGCATGAAGGAGAGAATGTTGTGGTCAGGTAGGGGAAGCGGTGAGTTATTTAGGTAGGAGATATGCAATTTAAGAATATATGCGATCACAACAGGTTACAAACAAGCTAGTCTCTCAGTACTTAATGTTAGTGGTGCACCCAGTCTTGGGAGTCAACACGTGAGTTCTCACTTGAAGCTCTGGCTCTGGCTCTAGCGGGGGTCA
The DNA here is from genome assembly GCF_032444005.1 of Ranitomeya imitator. Taxonomy (NCBI): domain Eukaryota; kingdom Metazoa; phylum Chordata; class Amphibia; order Anura; family Dendrobatidae; genus Ranitomeya; species Ranitomeya imitator. The sequence continues at coordinate 374,699,772 of NC_091284.1, read as the reverse complement.
CCGTTTCTTTAACTAGGCCGCAAGTCTCTTCCTGATATAGTCTATTAAAGCCCCTTGAGCCTTTCGTGCACCAAACGGACCCCCAACCTGTAATCCTAGTCCCAGCTGACCCCGGTACTGTAGGTGATAGCTGGAAGTGATGGCCCTACTCACTCGCACTGGTGTGTCTCTCCTGTTGTAGTCGCTGCATGCCTCTTCTCGGCTTGACCGTCAGCAAAAGTCTCTCAGGCTCGGGGTAGAGAGGACTGAACTTCAGTTCTTGACAGGCACAGTCAGATCCTGGAGGTTTGACTAGCGCAGGACACAGATTACGGATCTGACCAGCATAAGCTGTACTCGGGAATATCTTCGGGGAATATCTTCCGGGGGATCAGGAAATTGCCAGGTGGTGGCTGACACCCAAGTAGCACAGACTCCCTGCTGAGGCCTGTCATGTTGGTCTCAGAGGAATCTCTGGGACATGTCTGCTCTCCTTGGGCCAAATCTCTTTGTGGTTTTTATGTTCGGGAAGTTCTTACAGGGGGTCACCTGATCTGGTCCAGCACACAAGGTCCTTCCCTCTGCAAATCTTCTAGCACACTTTAGTTCTGCTTGAGTTTGGCTGGCCAGCAGATGGTAGTCTCTCCTCATTAATGGCACATCATGCACCAATTTTTCAGAGGGCTCATGTTTTTTTTGTTACATAAACACAACTTATCTTTACTTTCCCATATTCCATTTGAGTTCAGCTCAGCTCCCATGTTCCCCCAGTTTTCCTTCTCGGTTTGGGCAGCCTGTTGATGGAGGGATTTCACGACATCTAACTCAATGCAAATGTCATCTGTTTCCTATGATGTCTTTTGGTGGTTTTAGCAGCCTCATTTGCCCTTCTGTTGCCCTCTACCTCCATGGAGCAATCTTTGTGTGTGATTTCACCTTGATTGTGCCTACCTGTATTGGTAAAACAGTTCTTCAATTTAGTGTTTACAGTTTTACCTTTTGCCAGTCCAATTGCTTCACAGAGAGCCTTAAGCTCTGCCTCCTACGCTGTCTTTTAAGTAGAGAGTGATGCAGCTTGGATTATCTCTTGTTAGGATTCACCCGTATAGGTGGTATCTGGAGACATCTACAAAAAGCTTTAAGATATGCAGTATGTCTCTAAACTCTTGCCTTTTAGCTGTGTCATGTGCGTTAGTAGTATAGATTGCTCTGTTAGGTTCAATGTTGTCCATTCTCTCAGTGCGTGCCAGTACATCTCTCAAAACCGCACAGACTGCTCATTTATTGAAAGCATTTGATCCTTTGTCAAGTTCTTGTGAGTCCTGATTATGTGCCCCTGCCTTATGTGTCTCAGAATCTCTAGGTCTGCCCAAATGCACTTATACATCCTCGTATTATCTGTATTTGTCTGCAAAAGGGATTAGATTGTTTCTCGAGGTCAAGCAACTGTTAGCTAGTCACTGAGGCTCCAGGGATGCAAATCTTGTGTATGTCTGCTTCTTGTCACCCTCCTTGACCCCAATGTGGCTGCTGATGTGGAGGTAGTTCACGCTGCCTCTCCAAAATCCATTGCTCCCTTTACTCCCATGTAATCCTCTGTCACTACATGTGATCTTGTCTGAACAGGATTTAGAGGGTATCACTTATTGTGGGGGAACTCCCACATGTCACACACGAATCTGTTTAATCTATGTTTTGCTGACCACAAAGTTTATAAGATCTTCCATCTTTTCTGGATTTCTGGTTATAACCCGACGCATTTCTTTTTCCATGTGAAAATGTAATCAGGGGAGTATACTTGTAAATGGTACAAAGAGATAGAATGAGGTTTAGAAATACCCCCAAAATCATGGAGCATAAAGTGCCTCAGTGTCCATAAAGTGCAAAGTATCAAAAGGTAAACAGAAAACAAAAAATGAAGGTGGTGGATGTCCTCAGAGGTATAGAGTGCTAGCACCTCATTACATTTTTTTGCAGCAACCCAAGAATTCATTTGCTACATGGAAATGTTGTTCTTGCATTGTTAATGAGTGTGACTGTGAATTGATTGATGTGTGATCTACCGTGATAGCAACGTAAGAGTAGATACAACACATTTCAAAAAAGTTGGGACAGAGCTATGAAGCCATTATGTAGAATTTCTTCTTCTTCTAACTGTTCTTAGAACAGTTTGTAAATACCTAGGAATGGAGGAGACTGATTGCCGAAGTTGTAGGAGAGGAATGATTCCCTTTTCTTGGCTGGTGCAATCAGTCCATTATCTTTGTGAAATACCCAAGGCCTTCTCTTAAACACACATTATCTGTATGGGAACATATGCTATTCAAAAACCTCCATATAATTATCTTAATGGGATATGACTTTCAAGAAGTGTAAGCTGTGCATATTATTATTATTATTATTATACATTTTTATAGCGCCATTTATTCCATGGCGCTTTACATGTGAACACGGGGCAAATATAGACAAATACATTAAACATGAGCAGATAACAAGGCACACGAGTACATAAGGAGGGAGGACCCTGCCCGCGAGGGCTCACAGTCTGCAGTCTGCATATCATAGGCATCCTATTTCGATACAAGCCTGATGAAGCCATCTCGAAAGCTTGCTTTGTAACATCATTCACTATATTTTGTTAGCCATTAAAAGGTATCACACCCACAAGATTCCTATTTTGTCTCTCAGACTGAGAGCGCTCTATATATTTTTTTTTCTACTGGTTAGCATGGTACCAAACCACTTTTTTCATTTAACTAAATGGGCATCCTGAAACAGAGAATCAGAGATTCAAGCATTTGAACTGTGTGCTGATTCCAAGCTGGATGGTTCCCCTCTTCTTCAGTCCATAGGATATGTCATGTGTGGTTTCCATACAATATTTCAAATTTGAAATTAATGTCACCATGTGACTTATCTGAAAATATACCCTCTAGATGTTTGTCATTAGTACCTCTTGCATTTAAAGCCACTTGTTTACCTTTTCTAAAATGAAATGGAAAATGTATAATTTTCAACTTCTGATCTGTATTATATATTCTGCTTTGAATAAAATTTGGCCATAAGAGATTTTCAAATCACTGCATTCTTGCTTTCTTTATATTCTACAATTTGGATTAAACAATGGACAAGAATATTTTTCTTCCACAACAAGCACTTATCTTTAATGAGCATCTACAAGCTTTAATATACAGAATAGTAACAGATTACTCATACATGGCACAATCTTTTTCTATACTAATACATTATAATTATTAAAACGTCATATGAATTGATATTTGTTACACCTGCATACTTTACAATAGACATGAAAAATAGATTTACTACTTTTTTAGAACTAAAACTACCAATTATCATTGATTTTTAATGAAAGAAATATTTCTGAGATGTATTTGTCTAAAAAATTCTACTCTTTGACTATTTTTTTCATTTATCTCATGCTGTATATTCCTCAAAGCAGAATGTGATTGACACAATCATGTAAATGCTATCCTTGTTCAGTTAAACCTCTGCTATCAAACTCCCATCGCCTCATCATGCGTCTGTCCTGAACCACAAGGAGAATTTAAACAAGGCCCAAGGTTAATGTCTTCCGACCTGATTGGTCACAAATGAGACAACGTCAGACTTGGGAGATAATGCTTTAGAGGCCTGTGTTTGGAAATTACTATTGTCTTCTTTGAATGAGAAGCTATCACACCACAGTATGGTTTTGTACATCCACTCAAGCAAGGTCAAAGTTTCTATCCTTTGAGATTTGTCATGCGGTTTCCGCTGCATTTATCTCCTTTACTGATAAGTAATGACTTTTGATATTCTCTGAGGTTAAAAATATCTCCAGATAGTCGTATATATGTTGATACTGAAATCATAGAAAAAAAAAATCATACCACAGAGACACCAACTCTTTTTATGATTAAGGATAATCATAATACTTGCAAATTTTAAAGTAGCAATAGACGTTACATACAAATAATAAGTTATAAGCAAGTCTTTAATACGTTGATGCCTCAGATTTCATGGATAGAAAAAATAATATTGTTATCATAGGAACAAAGATTACTTGTTATCATTAATAAAGGAAGCTGAACAACATCTTATCCATTCTCTCCCTCTCTGTACATGACTGTCCATTTCTTTACTTTATTTTATGTTTGTAACATGTATATAACCCTTTTCAGTGAGGATGGATGGAGATCATCTGTGAACAGCAATTTTCAAGTATTGCCTCAGAGTCTCAATGCAATTTAGGTTTGGGCCATTGAAACAGATGAATATGCTTTGAACTAAAATAGGCCTGCACAACATATGACCCACGGGTTGCAGAAAGACCACCAAAGGATGTTATGTGGCCCGCGGAGCTGTCTGGGAGATGCTGCTCACTTCTTCCAATATTGCATCTTAGACACAAATACATTTGAATACTGTGCAGAGAATTCTCATCAGCCCCAGCGCTGACGTGCAGCGGTGTTTTTAGGTCAGTATGCTGCTAATGTCGCCACGCTGTTACTGGCACCAGTGCCTCGGAGGCATCGGAGACATTGGGCCCTGGTAAGCGCTCCATGGAGGAGCCAAAGAATAAATGTGTAAGGAAAATTGGGGTCACTGCCAAGACACATTATGGGGGTGATTGTGAAAGGGAGCAAAAAGTGAAGGAAATATTATGGAAAGTGCAAATTTTGGGGATGTTATGATGTGGGGCACTGTGGGGGACAGGAATATTATAGAGAAGCTCAGTGCGGGGGGTTCACTACAGAGAAACTCAGTGTGGGTGTGATATTATGGAGAGGCTAAGGGTGAGGGAGATATTGTGGAGATGCTCAATGTGGGGGAGCATATTATGGAGAGTGATATTACAGAAAGGGGCACTGTGGGGGAGGGGGATACTGCATTCCTGTGCTGATGATGCTTTTTGTGCTGTATTATCATACTGATGGTGGTTCTAGCACTGTACTCATGCACTGACGGTAATTCTGATTTTCAACACAATGTAATAATAATCTTTATTGATTTAGCGCTTTACAATTCAGAGGTTCATATACAACAGTCAAAAGTGACGTTGTTAAAAATAATACAATAATTAAAGAAAAAATTATGATGACTCTGCTGGTAAGAGCTTACAATCTACAATGAGGTGAGCGTGACACAAAGTACAGGTGCTTATTTACAAGGATGGTCCAGCCTTCTTGAGGGAATGGGGGATAGATAAAGGCTGCACGAGCTAGTCACCAGCCAATACTTGTACTACTTTTGGGTGCGATGGAGTTTGATGGAGAACTGTGTTCAGAGAAATAGTGAATGGGCTATATATAACAGGACTTTGATTAGAGAACGTGATATTCCACCTTAAACAAATGTGTTTTAGGGAGCGCCGAAAACTATGTAAGTTGTGGTTAGTTCTAATTTTTTCGAGGAAGAGCATTACAGAGAATTGGTGCAACCCGGGAGAAGTCTTGGAGTTGGGAGTGGGAGGTTCGGATTAGTGCGGATGTTAGTCGAAAAGTCGATAGGAATATTCATCCTTATGGGCTTAACTGTCAGGTCACTGATCCTTCAGTGATGTGGCTCTTATTTTAAATATAGTATATAATAGTGTTGTCTTTGAAAAATATTTTCTTACCTCCAGCAAAATGGCGCTGGCTCTTGCAGAGTAGCCATCTCGCTTGAGTAAAAATTTTTTTTGCTCTAATAAAATAGTGCCCTTGGTGAAGCATGCACAGTAGCATTTTTCGTTTGCTGGTAGATGTTACTGTGCAGGACCCAGCAGTTGCACCATATTGTTGGAGGATAAAAAATTTGGGCTGCAGCAAAATGGCACTGATGGACAGGAACATGGATTCCAAACTTTTATTGCACTCAACATGCTGAGACAGACAATGTTAACCAGAACAAGCTCAACAAGTACTACATTCTTTTTCCTCCAGTAGCATCAAGAAAATTCTGATTCCTTTTAATGTGTTGATTTTAATGCTTAAATTTTGGTCAAATGATGATAGCATAAAACATCATGCTGCAGGAAATACATTTTATCTTCTGTTGCATGAGAACTTCTGCGTAGTTTCTTGAAACATTACACTATCCAGCAAATTTTAGGGAAGTTCTTGACCCCAGAGAAAATTTTATTGCATCTTATAGATTTTGATATGCTGAACACAATATGTGCTCCAAAAGTCTGTATCACGTGTGGTTTTTAACCCCTTCGTGACCAGAGCTTTTTTTATTTTTCATTTATCGCTCCCCTTTTTCCAGAGCCATAACTTTTTTATTTTTCTGTCAATATGGCCATGAGGGCTTATTTTTTGCAGGACAAGCTGATTCTTTTAATGATACCAGGTTTGTGCAGATAAGTTCTTTTGATTGCCTGTTATTGCATTTTAGTGCAATGTCGCAGTGACCAAAAAAACGTAATTCTGGCGTTTTGATTTTTTTTATCGCTATGCCGTTTAGCAATCATGTTAAGTCTTTTTTTATTGATATATTTTGAACACAGCGATATCAAATATGTGTCGGTTTGATTTTTTTATTGTTTTATTTTGATTGGGGCGAAAGGGGGGTGATTTAAACTTTTGCGTTGTTTTATTTTTTTATACTTTTAAAAACTTTTTTTTTACTTTTGGCATGCTTTGGTAGCCTCTATAGGAGTCTAGAAGCTGCCATAGCGCGATCGCCTCTGCTACATAGAGGTGATGCTCAGATCACCTCTATGCAGCAGAATTACAGGCTTGCTATGAGTGCCAACCACAAGGTGGCGCTCATAGCAATCTGCCATCAACAACCATAGAGGTCTCGAGGAGACCTTTGGTTGTGATGGCAATGCAGAGATGACCCCCGATCACGTGACAGGGTTCATCACTGCACGTATTTCCGGACCAGCATCCGGAAGTGCATTTAAATACCTGCTGTTAGAGTTTAACAGCAGCATTTAACTACTTAATAGGCGCGGGCAGATCACAATTCTGCTTGTGCCTATTGAGGGCACATGTCAGCTTTTAAAAACAGCTGACATGTGGTGGCTTTGAGGTGGGCTCACCACCGGAGCCCATCTCAAAGTGGGGGATACTGCCAGCTGATGTACTATGGCAGTAAGGGGTTAAGAAACAACAGTTTATAGTTTACATTATGAAGTCTGAGACACTACATACATTTGCATCGATGTCAGCAGCAAAAGCAATTGTTAAAAAGTTTTTTGCACATGACTTTCGTCAAAAAAATAAAGGGAACACTAAAACAACAGAATATAACTCCAAGTACTGTAAATCAAACTTCTGTGAAATCAAGCTGTCCACTTAGGAGGCAACGCTGATTGCCAATCAATTTCACATGCTGTTGTGCAAATGGAATAGACAAAATATGGAAATTATGGGCAATTATGAAGACACACTCAATAAAGGAGTAGTTCTGCAGGTGGGGACCACCGACCACATCTCAGTACCAATGCTTTCTGGCTGATGTTTTGGACACTTTTGTATGTTGGTTGTGCTTTCATACTCGTTGTAGCATGAAACGGACTCTACAACCCACACAAGTTGCTCAGGTAGTACAGCTCATCCAGAATGGAACATGAATGCAAGCTGTGGAAAGAAGGTTTGCTGTGTCTGTCAGCGTAGTGTCCAGAGGCTGGAGGCGCTACCAGGAGACAGGCCAGTACACCAGGACATGTGGAGGGGACCATAGGAGGGCAGCAACCCAGCAGCAGGACTGCCATCTCCGCCTTTGTTGCAAGGAGGAACAGGAGGAGCACTGCCAGAGCCCCGCAAAATGACCTCCAGCAGGCCACAAATATGCAAGTGACTGCACAAATGGTTAGAAACCGACTCCATGAGGATGGTCTGAGCGTCCGATGTCAACAGACGGGGGTTGTGTTCCCAGCCCAACACTGTGCAGGATGCTTGGCATTTGCCACAGGATTGGCAAATTCGCCTCTGGTGCCCTGTGCTCTTCACGGATGAAAGCAGGTTCACACTGAGCACATGTGACAGACGTGACACAGTCTGAAGATGCTGTGGAGAGCGATCTGCTGCCTGCAATATCTTTCAGCATGACCGGTTTGGCAGTGGGTCAGTAATGGTGTGGGGTGACATTTCTTTTGAGGGCCGCACAGCCCTCCATGGGCTCACCAGAGGTAGCCTGACTGCCATTAGGTACCGAGATGAGATCCTCAGACCCCTTGTGAGACCATTGCTGGTGCAGTTGGCTCTGGGTTCCTCCTAATGCAGTACAATGCCAGACCTCATGTGGCACGAGTGTGACAGTAGTTCCTGCAAGATGAAGGCATTGAAGCTATTGACTTGCCCACCCATTCCCCAGACCTGAATCAGATTGAGCACATCTGGGACATCATGTCTCGCTCTATCCGCCAACGTCACGTTGCTTCACAGACTGCCCAGGAGTTGGAGGATGCTTTAGTCCAGATTTGGGAGGAGATCCCTCAACAGACCATCTGCCGCCTCATCAGGAGCATGCCCAGGCGTTGTACAGTAGGGAGATCATACTGGCACGTGGAGGCCACACACAATACTGAGCATCATTTCCTTGTCATGAGGCATTTCCACTGAAGTTGGATCAGCCTGTAATATGAGTTTCCACTTTGATTTTGAGTATCATTCCAAATCCAGACCTCCATGGAATATTCATTTTGAGTTACATTGATAATTGTTATGTTTTATTGTTCTGAACACATTCCACACATGTACTTTTTGGACCAGCCATAAGATTGTTTGGAAATAAAAAAAATGGCTTTTTAGCAAGCCATGAAAAATCATCCCTATATGAAGACCAGTAATGGTGCTAAAGTTTGAAAATTGAAAGTTTGAAAAATGAAGAAGCAATGTCTTTTTAACCCTTTCACAACCTTGCGATTTTCCGTTTTTGAGTTTTGCTTTTTTGCCCCCTTCTTCTCAGAGCAATAACTTTTTTTTCTTCAATATGGCCATGTGAGGGCTTGTTTTTTTGTAGAATGAGTTGTACTTTTTGATTATACCATTTATTCAACCACATAGTGTACTAGAAAACAGGAAAAAAAAATTCCAAGCGTGGTGGAATTGCAAAAATTTAACAACTGCTGTTTGAGTTTTTTTATTTACCATGTTCACTGAATGCTAAAGCTGACCTGGCAATATGATATTCCAGGTCAGGACGCAGATACCAAACATGTACAGGTTCTTTTTTATTTATATAGTGAAAACAAATCCAAAATTTGTAAGAAAAAGAGTATGCAAATTGCCTCTTCTGAGGAAAAGAGGACTTAAACTCTTTAGCGCCACCTGTTGGAAGTAGCGATCCTATAAGTCACAATCAACCCTTTAAAGAGTCATGCAATATGACTTAGGATAAATGCCAAATCAGTATCTCAATTCGCAGACACAGTGTTTCGGGCTGTTGGCCCTCGTCAGTGCGAAGCATGAGAACTAATTTGGCTAGGTGAGAGGCTCTGGACTGGGGTCTAAGGGGTAACGTTTCTCCTTATGGAGAGTGACATACCATCTCTGGCTTGTCAAGATAAGGAGGCTAATTCGCCGTGCAATGCTCCTCTGGGAAATATAATATGCAAATTGCCTCTTCTGAGAAAAAGAGAACTTAAACTCTATAGCGCCACCTGTTGGAAGTAGCGATCCTACACGTCACAATCAACCCTTTAACGAGTCGTGCAATATGACTTAGGATAAAAGCCAAATCAGTATCTCAATTCGCAGACACGGTGTTTCGGGCTGTTGGCCCTCGTCAGTGCGAAGCATGAGAACTAATTTGGCTAGGTGAGAGGCTCTGGACTGGGGTCTAAGGGGTAATGTTTCTCCTTATGGAGAGTGACATTCCATCTCTGGCTTGTCAAGGTAAGGAGGCTTATTCGCCGTGCAATGCTCCTCTGGGAAATATAATATGCAAATTGCCTCTTCTGAGAAAAAGAGGACTTAAACTCTATAGCACCACCTGTTGGAAGTAGCGATCCTACAAGTCACAATCAACCCTTTAACGAGTCGTGCAATATGACTTAGGATAAAAGCCAAATCATCATCTCAATTCGCAGACACCATGTTTCGGCCTGTGGCCCTCGTCAGTGCGAAGCAGTACCTTATTGAGAGCTGTAGAAAGAGATGATCTTAAGCATACGATAGAAAGATGACGGCAAGAGAATCAACAAACAAGCATGGAGTTTTGTAATTCTCTATAAATTAGTAGAAAGCTTTAATGTTTCTTTAAATTTGACTGGGGAAGTAGATCAGAAATCTTTGAAACATTTGCAACAACATGCTCTATTTTCTTGAAAACCACATTAACATGTTTTGATTAAGGATAATTAGAGGCATATTCTCGATACATTACACAATTTGTTTTGTAACTCCCAGCAAAGAAATTACATTGAATTTAATTAGTTTACAGTGTGTTATTAATGACTTTAATTGGCTGTTAGATCTCACAGCATAAATTTGTCTTATCATGCTCCTTGACTCTCTCTAATCATCTTCAGAACGGATGGAAGCAAATCTGTAGATATGCAAGTGTGTTTTCTGTTAAAAAGTGCTGCATAACTGTCAAGTTATACTCATGTTGTGGCCTGGTCAATATCTTACAAGCACTGTACTATTTTCCGTGCCATCTACAAACTGAAAAGGTCATTTCAGTTTTTATATACGTGACAACATGGATGTAATGGAGAAATTATTACCCAGAAAGTGGTTTGTGTCTTATGAGACAGGTATGCCTATGATTCTTGCTTACTTATTTAAGACAGATGGAATTAAACAGAGCATGAAAGTTTAGGAAAAAGCAGATTTTACCTGAGGAGAGTACAGAAAGTATGCATTTGAGCCTGAATACACATGCCAATTGATATTGGCAGCATGTACATGCCTAAATGGATCAGTAGTTGGACTAGTTAGGAAGAGAGGTATTATATTTTTTAAGTCACTTATTTGTAGAATGAGCAATCTTAACATTTTCAAATATAAATTTATTTAGATGTATATCCATGTATTTAAAATTCTGCTTTCATCTCTTTCTATAACAATGCATTATACAATTCACAATGTAATGAATTTTGCTAACTAAATAGAACTAGACACGCTATCTAGAGATGAGCGGATCGGTCAGTGGAGTTGAATATCCCGAAATTTGTGGTTTCATGCAAATTCAAACATTTTGAAATTTGATTCGTAGTTTTCAAATTTGCCAGGCCCCATTTCCCATACTGCTAAAGAATCAGAGAGTGGGCTAACATATTTGCGCTGCTGGGCGAGCTTCCCCATAATGCCGTGCAGCTGTGACATCTTAGGGTACTTTCACAATAACATTTGGCTCCCATTAGTTGGTCTCATTGGGGCTTGAATCCAAACCTCAAGCAAATGGGATTTGGCATATGCACCGACAGGGCCATAGACTATATTGGTGCCAACAGAGTGAACATGTGCTCTGTCGTGCATAATTTTCAGGCGTGTATGCCTACTGGAGACAGTAGTTGTACTCACCTGAAAATGATGTACAACAGAGCACATGTTCACTATGTGTGATTTCTAGCCTGTGGGTGCACATATGGTATTGGCAGCCAGAGGGGCGTTGGTAACAGACTGCTATATGGATAGAGGTGCAGCCCATGTTCTGGTGTGAATGACACCTTATGCAGATCTGTGTGCAATTAGAATAGTAGGCAGCCACCCCACGGATATTTGGTTGGTTAGTAAGTGGTTGTTTTCAGGATTTTGCACCTGTACTGCCCCCGCCTTTATCATGGGGGACCTGCTGCATCCTGTTTGTGTATCATGTTTGTATCTGGACATAGTATTGCAAGTATGGCTGCTTTTTCTCTTTCAGCGATGTTTTTATTGATTTTTAGTCCTTTCTTCAGTGAATTACATTCACTTTGTTAGCGCCATTATAGTCTAGAGTCATGTTGGCTCAAGTGGGCGACAGATTGTATGGCAGAGTCATTTTCCAGTTCCAAAGTCACTGAGTAAATCTAAAGAAATCAAAGAAAGAAAGTGATTTGAGAAAGAACAAGCTGTTGTTTGAAATGCGTAATCTGTTACTCATTATCATGTGAATTCATCCTACTAGACTTCATGTTTTATTCACAATAAATTTGGAATTTTTTTGGAAGCTGGATTATACTTTTTTTTTTCTACATTCGTTCCACATGATGACTACACGATATCCGTGCTTCCCCACAACACATGCCTAACAGGTGAGCTGGTTTTTCTATTTCTGTCTATCCACTGAGTAAATCTCTCTCTCCTGTAGAATGTAGGCTCTTACGGTCAGCAGGATTGTCTCCCTCTTTCATAGAGTGCCCGCTCTTATGACCAGCAGGGTCCTCTGTCATTCTTTTGTAGAGTGGAGTCTAAGCTGTTTTTGCCAGCTATGTTCTCTCTCCTGTAGCATGTAAGCTCTTATGGTCAGCATGGGTTTCTGTCTCTCCTGTGAAGTGTAAGCTCTTATGGGCAGTGGGGTCCACTCTTTCTCCTGTAGAGTGTAAGCTCTTATGGTCAGCATTGCTTTCTGTCACTTCTGTAGAGTGTAAGCTCTTCTGGGCAGTGGGGTCCACTCTTTCTTCTGTAGAGTGTAAGCTCTTATGGTCAGTGGGGTCCTCTCTCTCTCCTGTAGCGTGTAAACTCTTATGGTCAGTGGGGTCCTCTCTCTCTCCTGTAGCGTGTAAGCTCTTATGGTCAGTGGGGTCCTCTCTCCTGCAGCGTGTAAGCTCTTATGGTCAGCAGGGTTTCTCTCTCTCTCCTGTAGAGTGTAAGCTCTTATGGTCAGCAGGGTCCTCTCTCTCTCCTGTAGAGTGTAAGCTCTTATGGTCAGTGAGGTCCTCTCTCTCTCCTGTAGCGTGTAAACTCTTATGGTCAGTGGGGTCCTCTCTCTCTCCTGTAGCGTGTAAGCTCTTATGGTCAGTGGGGTCCTCTCTCTCCTGCAGCGTGTAAGCTCTTATGGTCAGCAGGGTTTCTCTCTCTCCTCTCCACTGCATGTGTTTTCCAAGAAATTACATGCTTTCCAGTTTTGATATTTGCATGATTTTACTTGCTGCTAATCAATTTTTTGTGAAAATTAATTGAATTTAAGTTTAGAAAGATCCACTTATCTCTAATGCAGTCAGTTATGTGATCCCAGCATTGAATGTTGGAAAAAATAGCTACCACCTTACATTCAGAGACAGATGGACTTAATACCCAATTAGCCAGAGCCTTGTGGGCAGGGATTGCTCACAGGAACATTTTTTAAGCTTGCCTGAAGTTATATCTAGAGCTAACTTCTCACTCTTTTTGTGGTTCTGATACCCTACAGGCTGTTTAATGCTTACTTGACTTGTACAAGGGTCGAGAGGCAGCCTAATGTACATGCATCTTTGAAATTATTGCCTATGTCAGTTTCCTAAAATTCCAATTTATTACATATAATATAAGTCTAGCAGAAACATTTAGGTTTTTGGTTGCTATCATAGGCTTGTAATATCCAAAAGAATCAACATTTACTATAGTACCATTCAAACATTTGGCAGTTTTCCGTGATTCATAAATGACCAATATAATATGTAGATTGATGTGGTAAACAATTACATAATCCTTTCAAGTAATAATAATAATCTTTATTTTTATATAGCGCTAACATATTCCGCAGCGCTTTACAGATTTGCACACAGGATTAGGAAGGTCCAAGGGGATAGTTCTCTGTGTATTTAAAGAGATGTGCACAGGCAACTGGCAACTCTTTGTTGTTCCATAGAATGGACGTGACCTTAATTATCAAGTTGATGTCTTCTTTAGGGAAAATTGTGCCTATAATACAAGGAAAATACATTAGTTTATTTGGAATATAATAGAAACGGATGTTATTTGGAATATCTTAATTTGCAAACAGAGTATGAACTCGGTGAATTTCAAAGTCACATACTTTAATTTTCCTGGGAGTTAATCAGCTACCAGTGATGTCATGCTGCAGTTTACTCCCTTCGCCACATTAGAAGCACATGCAAGCTCATCTGAGCCAATCATGTACATGCCTGCACAAGGCAATCTTGCCTTGCGCAGGTGTGTACTATGGAGGACAGAGAATGAACTTCAATCCAATATTGCAGCCAGCATGCAGCCAGCGGATAAGGAAAGGGTGAATCAAACACCCGAAAACCCCGCCTCCATAGCTGAAGATTGTTCCCTCCAAATTCAGGTGACAGAGTCCCTTTAAGCAAAAATACCAAGTCTGGGTCCTATGTTAAAAGAAGTTTTAGCACAATTTTTTATTAATGCAGGACTCTCTAAGTGGTCATTATATTAAATATAAACCATAAAATTAATGAGATTCACCAATGTCACCAATTGGCAGAGGTACAAATCCTGGCAACACCACTGATCAGATAATTGAAGGAGTCAAAGTGCTTCCGTGAGTACCACATTCCCTTTATTGATTATCTAGAACAATTCTAGGTGCGATGATCAAGGATGTGACCGATAGGATACCAAAGCTCTTCAGCTCCAAGGACGTCCACCCATTTCTTCTGATACATGTTGGCACCAATGACACGGCAAGGAAGGACCTACCGACAATCTGCAAAGACTTTGAAGAGTTGGGGAAGAAAGTAAAGGAACTGGATGCACAGGTAGTTTTTTCTTCTATCCTTCCAGTAGACGGGCATGGCACCAGGAGATGGAACAGGATCCTTGATGCAAACAACTGGCTAAGACGATGGTGCAGACAACAAGGATTCGGATTCCTGGACCACGGTGTGAATTACTTGTACGATGGACTCCTCGCCAGAGACGGACTACACCTCAACAAACCTGGGAAACACACATTCGCTAGAAGACTCGCTACACTCATCAGGAGGGCGTTAAACTAGAAGAAGAGGGGACGGGAAGAAAAACATTAGACTTGAACAAAGAAGATCCAGGAAAACATACTCAGAAGGGAGGTAAGAACATTTCTAAAACAATCCACAGCGAGGAGATTGGAACAAAACAAAATCCTCTAAACTGCATGCTCGCAAACGCCAGAAGCCTGACAAACAAGATGGAAGAACTAGAAGCAGAAATATCTACAGGTAACTTTGACATAGTGGGAATAACCGAGACATGGTTAGATGAAAGCTATGACTGGGCAGTTAACTTACAGGGTTACAGTCTGTTTAGAAAGGATCGTAAAAATCGGAGAGGAGGAGGGGTTTGTCTCTATGTAAAGTCTTGTCTAAAGTCCACTTTAAGGGAGGATATTAGCGAAGGAAATGAGGATGTCGAGTCCATATGGGTCGAAACTCATGGAGGGAAAAATGGTAACAAAATTCTCATTGGGGTTTGTTACAAACCCCCAAATATAACAGAAACCATGGAAAGTCTACTTCTAAAGCAGATAGATGAAGCTGCAACCCATAATGAGGTCCTGGTTATGGGGGACTTTAACTACCCGGATATTAACTGGGAAACAGAAACCTGTGAAACCCATAAAGGCAACAGGTTTCTGCTAATAACCAAGAAAAATTATCTTTCACAATTGGTGCAGAATCCAACCAGAGGAGCAGCACTTTTAGACCTAATACTATCTAATAGACCTGACAGAATAACAAATCTGCAGGTGGTCGGGCATCTAGGAAATAGCGACCACAATATTGTACAGTTTCACCTGTCTTTCACTAGGGGGACTTGTCAGGGAGTCACAAAAACACTGAACTTTAGGAAGGCAAAGTTTGACCAGCTTAGAGATGCCCTTAATCTGGTAGACTGGGACAATATCCTCAGAAATAAGAATACAGATAATAAATGGGAAATGTTTAAGAACATCCTAAATAGGCAGTGTAAGCGGTTTATACCATGTGGGAATAAAAGGACTAGCAATAGGAAAAACCCAATGTGGCTAAACAAAGAAGTAAGACAGGCAATTAACAGTAAAAAGAAAGCATTTGCACTACTAAAGCAGGATGGCACCATTGAAGCTCTAAAAAACTATAGGGAGAAAAATACTTTATCTAAAAAACTAATTAAAGCTGCCAAAAAGGAAACAGAGAAGCACATTGCTAAGGAGAGTAAAACTAATCCCAAACTGTTCTTCAACTATATCAATAGTAAAAGAATAAAAACTGAAAATGTAGGCCCCCTAAAAAATAGTGAGGAAAGAATGGTTGTAGATGACGAGGAAAAAGCTAACATATTAAACACCTTCTTCTCCACGGTATTCACGGTGGAAAATGAAATGCTAGGTGAAATCCCAAGAAACAATGAAAACCCTATATTAAGGGTCACCAATCTAACCCAAGAAGAGGTGCGAAACCGGCTAAATAAGATTAAAATAGATAAATCTCCGGGTCCGGATGGCATACACCCACGAGTACTAAGAGAACTAAGTAATGTAATAGATAAACCATTATTTCTTATTTTTAGGGACTCTATAGCGACAGGGTTTGTTCCGCAGGATTGGCGCATAGCAAATGTGGTGCCAATATTCAAAAAGGGCTCTAAAAGTGAACCTGGAAATTATAGGCCAGTAAGTCTAACCTCAATTGTTGGTAAAATATTTGAAGGGTTTCTGAGGGATGTTATTCTGGATTATCTCAATGAGAATAACTGTTTAACTCCATATCAGCATGGGTTTATGAGAAATCGCTCCTGTCAAACCAATCTAATCAGTTTTTATGAAGAGGCAAGCTATAGGCTGGACCACGGTGAGTCATTGGACGTGTTATATCTCGATTTTTCCAAAGCGTTTGATACCGTGCCCCACAAGAGGTTGGTACACAAAATGAGAATGCTTGGTCTGGGGGAAAATGTGTGTAAATGGGTTAGTAACTGGCTTAGTGATAGAAAGCAGAGGGTGGTTATAAATGGTAAAGTCTCTAACTGGGTCGCTGTGACCAGTGGGGTACCGCAGGGGTCAGTATTGGGACCTGTTCTCTTCAACATATTCATTAATGATCTGGTAGAAGGTTTACACAGTAAAATATCGATATTTGCAGATGATACAAAACTATGTAAAGCAGTTAATACAAGAGAAGATAGTATTCTGCTACAGATGGATCTGGATAAGTTGGAAACTTGGGCTGAAAGGTGGCAGATGAGGTTTAACAATGATAAATGTAAGGTTATACACATGGGAAGAAGGAATCAATATCACCATTACACACTGAATGGGAAACCACTGGGTAAATCTGACAGGGAGAAGGACTTGGGGATCCTAGTTAATGATAAACTTACCTGGAGCAGCCAGTGCCAGGCAGCAGCTGCCAAGGCAAACAGGATCATGGGGTGCATTAAAAGAGGTCTGGATACACATGATGAGAGCATTATACTGCCTCTGTACATATCCCTAGTTAGACCGCACATGGAGTACTGTGTCCAGTTTTGGGCACCGGTGCTCAGGAAGGATATAATGGAACTAGAGAGAGTACAAAGGAGGGCAACAAAATTAATAAAGGGGATGGGAGAACTACAATACCCAGATAGATTAGCGAAATTAGGATTATTTAGTCTAGAAAAAAGACGACTGAGGGGCGATCTAATAAACATGTATAAGTATATAAGGGGACAATACAAATATCTCGCTGAGGATCTGTTTATACCAAGGAAGGTGACGGGCACAAGGGGGCATTCTTTGCGTCTGGAGGAGAGAAGGTTTTTCCACCAACATAGAAGAGGATTCTTTACTGTTAGGGCAGTGAGAATCTGGAATTGCTTGCCTGAGGAGGTGGTGATGGCGAACTCAGTCGAGGGGTTCAAGAGAGGCCTGGATGTCTTCCTGGAGCAGAACCATATTGTATCATACAATTAGGTTCTGTAGTAGGACGTAGATCTGGGGATTTATTATGATGGAATATAGGCTGAACTGGATGGACAAATGTCTTTTTTCGGCCTTACTAACTATGTTTCTACGTTTCTATGTTTCTAATTCGGTACATTTTGTATGGGCTTCTAATAGTATTGGAGCATAATAATTCTCAGTCCCATTAAAGATTCAGAAACACATGGGCTATTTGCACAATGAACAAGTCTGTAGGAACCTGTTCACATCACCAAGAAACTTGAAGACACAAAAAGCACAGTGAGGTCAAAAATGCTCTGTTGTAAAAAAATCACAGTAATAAGCAAGTGCTAGTCAAAAGATGGAAAAAACAGGGTATTTAGTTGATATGTTTTTTGCAAAAAAATGTATACTAAGCTGCTCCACCAATCGTCAAGGTATACCCATATAGAGCAGTCCTACCTAATTGTATATAATCCCTATCTGATGTATTTAAAAACCTGATCATCTGTATAGTAGCTGTATAAGCAGGGTTCAGAGAGGGAATTTTCATGTGGACATGCTGGATGGAACAGCTTTAATGCAAATGACCCATAAGGAGTGGTGGACTCCCTAGTCTTGTAGAAACAAGAGAACAATTACAGAACCACAAACACATGGGCTACTTGCACAATGAACAAGTCTGTAGGAACCTGTTCACACACCACCAAGAAACTTGAAGACACAAAAGAGGCCAGTGAGGTCAAAAATACTCTGTTGTACAAAAAAAATCACAATAATAAGCAAGTGCTAGTCAAAAGATGGAAAAAACAGGGTATTTAGTTGATATGTTTTTTTTGCAAAAAAATGTATACTAAGCTGCTCCACCAATCGTCAAGGTATACCGATATAGAGCAGTCCTACCTAATTGTATATAATCCCTATCTGATGTATTTAAAAACCTGATCATCTGTATAGTACCGGTATAAGCAGGGTTCAGAGAGGGAATTTTCATGTGGACATGCTGGATTGAACAGCTTTGATGCAAATGACCCATAAGGAGTGGTGGACTCCCTAGTCTTGTAGAAACAAGAGAATAATTACAGAACCAGAAACACATGGGCTACTTGCACAATGAACAAGTCTGTAGGAACCTGTTCACACACCATCAAGAAACTTGAAGACACAAAATAGCATAGTGAGGTCAAAAATACTCGGTTGTAAAAAAAAAAAAGACATTAAAGGAATGTATTGAGCCTCACCATTGTTAACAACAGCCACAAAAAATGTATGGAGGTATGCTTGGTAACAACAGAAGGTGTCAGGCATTGGTACACCTACTAAGGATGGGCCATCGATATTAAAGTCTTTTTTGTCACGGCCATCAATTGGCATGAGCTTTAATTGCCTGTAGCGAAATGTATCTCTGCATGGGACTGGTTGATATGACATGATAGATCTGAAACTCCGTAAAGAGCAATGCATTAGTGTGTTGATAACAGTTTTTCATAGACAACCTGAACTGATTTTTAAATTTTAAACTTAAACTTAAAATATGCATGAATTTTATTTTGCCCTCAGGAGATTCAGGTCTATATTCCTCATCCAACCTGTTCTGAAATTAGAAGATCCCAAAGCAGGCTTTATGTAACAAAGCATTTACCAACTGCCAATTCTCCGTGTCCTCTAAGAGATACTCAAATGATGATTTTTAACTTCAGCTGTCGGCCTGTCTTGTATTGTAGGAGAAAGCCACCGGAGGACTAAAAGCCTGAGGCGGACATATTTGTTCCTTGCTTGGAAATCCTGAAAGCTGTTTCTGCAAATGTAACAACCAGGGGAGATGAATAGAGTTGGTATCACTGACCAAGTAATATGTGCCAGTTTTGTAATTTCTCGCCAGTGAACTGTATATTAGATGTGCAAACAATGACATTATGAAGCTGTTGAGAATTGAGACTTTGGGATCTGCTTGCACAAAGGGTGGTCTGAAGACCGAGAGAGGCCTGAAAAGCAGGCTGCCCATAGCTAAAACTTATTAGACTGCCATTTGCATATATTTGCCTGACTTTCATCAGCTTTGCTTTTCGCAGAGAATGCTGGAAACAATTATAAACATATTAAAAAGTCTGAATTATAGCTGTGCTAACTGGGTGTCTAAGTGACTTGTTAGCCGCTAATTGGCCTGCTAATTACGCCGGAAACTGTATGGGATATACAATAAAATGATGTCCTTTTACCATAGTGCCATGGGAAGGGAAGGCAACATTGCAGGTACTCAGACAATGAATAAAACCTGGCATTTCCGAATATCATAAAACAACTGATGTATTAGCTTTATTATATTTCCAGTGAGTCCCACCAGTCTGTGCTTCATAGATTTCATTTAACAATCAATGAAAGTGTTCTTTTCTATGTAGCCCCCTGGAATTCAGATATGTGATGGAATTGCTCACCAAGCTGGAAAACACAATGATAAATAGATTTATCTTTATTGCTTTCCATTTAAATATTTATTATTTTCTGAAAGAAGTCGAACCTTTTATTTATTCCTATTCAATTCGAGAGAGAAAAAGTCAGTTTTGACCATCATGGTGCGTTTTGTGGGAATGCAATATTAAATTCTAAACATACAGTATCTTCTGTTATATTAATTGCATATATATATATATATATCTATATATATATATAGATATATATAGATATATATATGTATGTATGATTCAAAATTGGAACAGCATCACGTATTACCGCAGTTGTCGTGCAGCGCTTTCCCAACCAATGTTCAAATGGCTTCCAATGATCATTTGTATGTTCACTGCTTGAGAAAGGATACCATATCCGAAACATTGCCACACCGTTCAGGCATTAAAGCCCATTTTTCTTTAATTTTTGTGCTGTTTTCCTTTTTTTATCTATATACAGTGGGGCAAAAAAGTATTTAGTCAGTCAGCAATAGTGCAAGTTCCACCACTTAAAAAGATGAGAGGCGTCTGTAATTTACATCATAGGTAGACCTCAACTATGGGAGACAAACTGAGAAAAAAAAATCCAGAAAATCACATTGTCTGTTTTTTTAACATTTTATTTGCATATTATGGTGGAAAATAAGTATTTGGTCAGAAACAAACAATCAAGATTTCTGGCTCTCACAGACCTGTAACTTCTTCTTTAACCCCTTAGCGACCGCCGATACGCCTTTTAACGGCGGCCGCTAAGGGTACTTAAACCACAGCGCCGTTAATTAATGGCGCTGTGGAAAAAGTCCATAGCGCCCCCCAGAGGCCGATTTTCTCCGGGGTCTCGGCTGCCGAGGGTAGCCGAGACCCCAGAGAACATGATTTGGGTTTTTTTTAACCCACCCCGCATTTGCGATCGCCGGTAATTACCGTTTACCGGCGATCGCAAAAAAAAAAAAAAAGCGATCTCTTTTTAATTTCTCTGTCCTCCGATGTGATCGCACATCGGAGGACAGAGAAAAGGGGTCCCAGGTGGCCCCCCAATACTCACCTAGCTCCCCCGATGCTCCTCGTGTCTCCCGGTGGGCGCCGCCATCTTCAAAATGGCGGGCGCATGCGCAGTGCGCCCGCCGGCCGGCACCGGGAGAATCTTTGGGGTCTCGGCTGCCGGGGGTAGCCGAGACCCCAGAGAACATGATTCGGGGTCGGTATTACCGACCCCTGTTTTGCGATCGCCGGTAATTAACTGTTTACCGGCGACCGCAAAAAAAAAAAAAAAAAAAGTAAAGTGTAATTCTCTGTCCTCTGATGTGATCGCACATCAGAGGACAGAGAAATAGGGGGATTCGGGGACCCTAGCATACTCACCTAGGTCCCTGGATCCTCTTGCTGCTCCTCCTGGCCGCTGGCAGCAGAACATGGCGGACGCATGCCCAGTGCGCCCGCCATCTGTCTCCATCTGCCGGCCGGCAGGAGAACAGCAGTTGGGGCTAAAATTAGGGTTAGGGGTAGGGTTAGGGGTAGGGGTAGGGTTAGGGTTAGGGTTAGGGTTAGGGGTAGGGTTAGGGGTAGGGTTAGGGGTAGGGTTAGGGTTAGGGGTAGGGTTAGGGGTAGGGTTAGGGGTAGGGTTAGGGTTAGGGGTAGGGTTAGGGTTAGGGGTAGGGTTAGGTTAGGGTTAGGGGTAGGGTTAGGGGTAGGGTTAGGTTAGGGTTAGGGGTAGGGTTAGGGGTAGGGTTAGGTTAGGGTTAGGGGTAGGGTTAGGGGTAGGGTTAGGGTTAGGTTAGGGGTAGGGTTAGGGGTAGGGTTAGGGGTAGGGTTAGGTTAGGGTTAGGGGTAGGGGTAGGGTTAGGTTAGGGGTAGGGCTAGGGTTAGGGCTAGGGTTGGGGCTAAATTTAGGGTTAGGGTTGGGGCTAAATTTAGGGTTAGGGTTGGGGCTAAACTTAGGGTTAGGCTTCTTTCACACTTACGTCGGTACGGGGCCGTCGCAATGCGTCGGCCCGACATACCGACGCACGTTGTGAAAATTGTGCACAACGTGGGCAGCAGCTGTAGTTTTTCAACACATCCGCTGCCCAATCTATGTCCTGGGGAGGAGGGGGCGGAGTTACGGCCACGCATGCGCGGTCAGAAATGGCGGATGCGACGTACAAAAAAACGTTTCATTGAACGTTTTTTTGTGCCGACGCTCCGCCAAAACACAACTGATCCAGTGCATGACGGACGCGACGTGTGGCCATCTGTCACGATCCGTCGGCAATACAAGTCTATGGGCAAAAAACGCATCCTGCGGGCACATTTGCAGGATCCGTTTCTTGTCCAAAACGATGGATTGCGACGGAATGCCAAACGACGCAAGTGTGAAAGTAGCCCTAGGGCTAGGGTTAGGGTTGGGGCTAAAGTTAGGGCTAGGGTTGGGGCTAAAGTTAGGGTTAGAGCTGGGATTAGGGTTAGGGTTTGGATTAGGGTTGGTATTAGGGTTAGGGTTGGCATTAGGGTTACGCTTGGGATTAGGGTTAGGTTTGGGATTAGGGTTAAGGTTAGGGTTGTGATTAGGGGTGTATTGGGATTAGGGTTAGGTTTGAGGTTAGGGTTGAGATTAGGATTAGGGGTGTGTTGGATTTAGGGTTTTGATTAGGGTTATGGTTAGGGTTGACATTAGGGTTGTTTTGGGGTAAGGGTTGTGATTATGGTTAGGGTTAGTGATTAGGATTATGGATGAGGTTGGGATTAGGGTTAGGGGTGTGTTGGGGTTAGGGTTGGAGCTAGAATTGGGGGGTTTCCACTGTTTAGGTACATCAGGGGGTCTCCAAACACGACAGCCAATTTTGCGCTCAAAAAGTCAAATGGTGCTCCCTCCCTTCTGAGCTCTGCCGTGCGCCCAAACAGTGGGTTACCCCCACATATGGGGCATCAGCGTACTTGGGATAAATTGGACAACAACTTCTGGGGTCCAATTTCTCTTGTTACCCTTGTGAAAATAAAAACTTGGGGGCTACAAAATCTTTTTTGTGAAAAAAAAAATATTTTTTATTTTCACGACTCTGCATTCTAAACTTCTGTGAAGCACTTGGGCATTCAAAGTTCTCACCACACATCTAGATAAGTTCCTTGGGGGGTCTAGTTTCCAAAATGGGGTCACTTGTGGGGGGTTACTACAGTTTAGGTACATCAGGGGCTCTGCAATCGCAACATAATGCCCACAGACCATTCTATCAAAGTCTGCATTCCAAAAAGGCGCTCCTTCCCTTCCGAGCTCTGCCGTGCGCCCAAACAGTGGTTTACCCCCACATATGGCGCATCAGCGTACTCGGGATAAATTGGACAACAACTATTGCAGTCCAATTTCTCCTGTTACCCTTGTGAAAATAAAAACTTGGGGGCTACAATATCTTTTTTGTGGAAAAAAAAATATTTTTTATTTTCACGACTCTGCATTCTAAACTTCTGTGAAGCACTTGGGCATTCAAAGTTCTCACCACACATCTAGATAAGTTTCTTGGGGGGTCTAGTTTCCAAAATGGGGTCAATTGTGGAGGGTTTCTACTGGTTAGGTACATCAGGGGCTCTGCAAACGCAACATAATACCCGCAGACCATTCTATCAAAGTCTGCATTCCAAAACGGCGCTCCTTCCTTCCGAGCTCTGCCGTGCGCCCAAACAGTGGTTTACCCCCACATATGGGGTACCAGCATACTCAGGACAAATTGGACAACAACTTTTGGGGTCCAATTTCTCTTGTTACCCTTGTGAAAATAAAAATTTGGTGGCTAAAAAATCTTTTTTGTGGAAAAAAAAAATATTTTTTATTTTCACGGCTCTGCATTATAAACTTCTGTGAAGCACTTGGGCATTCAAGGTTCTCACCACACATCTAGATAAGTTCCATGGGGGGTCTAGTTTCCAAAATGGGGTCACTTGTGGGGGATTTCTACTGTTTAGGCACATCAGGGGCTCTCCAAACGCGACATGGCGTCCGATCTCAATTCCAGCCAATTCTACATTGAAAAAGTAAAACGGCACTCTTTCTCTTCCAAGCTCTGCGGTGCGCCCAAACAGTGGTTTACCCCCACATATTGGGTATCGACGTACTCAGGAGAAATTGCACAACAACTTTAGTGGTCTAATTTCTCCTGTTACCCTTGTGAAAATAAAAATTTGTGGGCAAAAATATCATTTTTGTAGAAAAAATGCAATTTTTTTTTTCACGGCTCTACGTTATAAACTTCTGTGAAGCACATGGGGGTTCAAAGTGCTCGCCACACATCTAGATAAGTTCCTTAAGGGGTCTAGTTTCCAAAATGGTGTCACTTGTGGGGGGTTTCCACTGTTTAGGCACATCAGGGCTCTCCAAACGCGACATGGTGTCCAATCTCAATTCCAGCCAATTCTACATTGAAAAAGTAAAACGGCACTCCTTCTCTTCCAAGCTCTGCGGTGCGCCCTAACAGTTGTTTACCCCCACATATTGGGTATCAGCGTACTCAGGAGAAATTGCACAACAACTTTTGTGGTCTAATTTCTCCTGTTACCCTTGTGAAAATAAGAATTTGTGGGCGAAAAGATCATTTTTGTGTAAACAAAAGCGATTTTTTATTTTCACGGCTCTACGTTATAAACTTCTGTGAAGCACTTGGGGTTCAAAGTGCTCACCACACATCTAGATAAGTTCCTTAAGGGGTCTAGTTTCCAAAATGGTGTCACTTGTGGGGAGTTTCCACTGTTTAGGTACATCAGGGGCTCTCTAAATGTGACATGGTGTCCGATCTCAATTCCAGCCAATTCTGCATTGAAAAAGTCAAATGGCGCTCCTTCACTTCTAAGTTCTGCGGTGCGCCTTAACAGTGGTTTACCCCCACATATGGGGTATTGGCGTATTCAGGAGAAATTGCATAACAAAATGTATGGTTACATTTCTGTTTTTACACTTGTGAAAATAAAAAAAATGGTTCTGAATTAAGATGTTTGCAAAAAAAAGTTAAATGTTCATTTTTTCCTTCCACATTGTTTCAGTTCCTGTGAAGCACGTAAAGGGTTAATAAACTTCTTGAATGTGGTTTTGAGAACCTTGAGGGGTGTAGTTTTTAGAATGGTGTCACACTTCATTATTTTCTATCACATAGACCCCTCAAAATGACTTCAAATGTGATGTGGTCCCTAAAAAAAAATGGTTTTGTAAAAATGAGAAATTGCTGGTCAACTTTTAACCCTTATAACTCCCTAACAAAAAAAAATGTTGTTTCCAAAATTGTGCTGATGTAAAGTAGACATGTGGGAAATGTTATTTATTAACTATTTTTCATGACATATCTCTCTGATTTAAGGGCATAAAAATACAAAGTTTGAAAATTGCAAAATTTTAAAAATTTTCGCCATATTTCCGTTTTTTTCATAAATAATCGCAAGTAATATCGAAGAAATGTTACCACTAACATGAAGTACAATATGTCACGAAAAAACAATCTCAGAATCAGCGGGATCCGTTGAAGCGTTCCAGAGTTATAACCTCATAAAGTGACAGTGGTCAGAATTGCAAAAATTGGCCTGGTCATTAAGTACCAAATTGGCTCTGTCACTAAGGGGTTAAGAGTCTCCTCTTTCCTCCACTCATTACCTGTAGTAATGGCACCTGTTTAAACTTGTTATCAGTATAAAAAGACACCTGTGCACACCCTCAAACAGTCTGACTCCAAACTCCACTATGGTGAAGACCAAAGAGCTGTCAAAGGACACCAGAAACAAAATTGTAGCCCTGCACCAGGCTGGGAAGACTGAATCTGCAATAGCCAACCAGCTTGGAGTGAAGAAATCAACAATGGGAGCAATAATTAGAAAATGGAAGACATACAAGACCATTGATAATCTCCCTCGATCTGGGGCTCCACGCAAAATCCCACCCCGTGGGGTCAGAATGATCACAAGAACGGTGAGCAAAAATCCCAGAACCACGCGGGGGGACCTAGTGAATGAACTGCAGAGAGCTGGGACCAATGTAACAAGGCCTACCATAAGTAACACACTACGCCACCATGGACTCAGATCCTGCAGTGCCATACGTGTCCCACTGCTTAAGCCAGTACATGCCCGGGCCCATCTGAAGTTTGCTAGAGAGCATTTGGATGATCCAGAGGAGTTTTGGGAGAATGTCCTATGGTCTGATGAAACCAAACTGGAACTGTTTGGTAGAAACACAACTTGTCGTGTTTGGAGGAAAAAGAATACTGAGTTGCATCCATCAAACACCATACCTACTGTAAAGCATGGTGGTGGAAACATCATGCTTTGGGGCTGTTTCTCTGCAAAGGGGCCAGGACGACTGATCCGGGTACATGAAAGAATGAATGGGGCCATGTATCGTGAGATTTTGAGTGCAAACCTCCTTCCATCAGCAAGGGCATTGAATATGAAATGTGGTTGGGTCTTTCAACATGACAATGATCCAAAGCACACCGCCAGGTCAACGAAGGAGTGGCTTCGTAAGAAGCATTTCAAGGTCCTGGAGTGGCCTAGCCAGTCTCCAGATCTCAACCCTATAGAAAACCTTTGGAGGGAGTTGAAAGTCCGTGTTGCCAAGCGAAAAGCCAAAAACATCACTGCTCTAGAGGAGATCTGCATGGAGGAATGGGCCAACATAACAATAACAGTGTGTGGCAACCATGTGAAGACTTACAGAAAACGTTTGACCTCTGTCATTGCCAACAAAGGATATATTGCAAAGTATTGAGATGAAATTTTGTTTCTGACCAAATACTTATTTTCCACCATAATATGCAAATAAAATGTTAAAAAAACAGACAATGTGATTTTCTGGATTTTTTTTTCTCAGTTTGTCTCCCATAGTTGAGGTCTACCTATGATGTAAATTACAAACGCCTCTCATCTTTTTAACCCCTTCCCGACCCATAACGCCACGTAGGCGTCATGAAAGTCCGTGCCAATCCGACCCATGATGCCTATGTGGCGTCATAGAAAGATCGCGTACCTGCAGATCGGGTGAAAGGGTTAACTCCCATTTCACCCGATCTGCAGGGACAGGGGGAGTGGTAGTTTAGCCCAGGGGGGGTGGCCTCACCCCCTCGTGGCTACGATCGCTCTGATTGGCTGTTGAAAGTGAAACTGCCAATCAGAGCGATTTGTAATATTTCACCTATTATAACTGGTGAAATATTACAATCCAGCCATGGCCGATGCTGAAATATCATCGGCCATGGCTGGAAATACTAATGTGCCCCCACCCCACCCCACCGATCGCCACCCCAGCCCCCCGATCTGGCCGGTACACTGCTCCGGCTCCCCTCCGTCCAGTGCTCCTCTCCCCCCCGTGCTCTTGTCCGCTCCCCCCGTGCTCCAATCACCCCCCCCGTGCTCCAATCACCCCCCCTGCACTCCGATCCACCCCCCCGGTGCTCCGTTCCACCCCCCCGTGCTCCATTCCAGCCCCCCCGTGCTCCGTTACACGCCACCCGTGCTCCGTTCCACCCCTCCCGCGCTCCGATTCCCCCCCGTGCTCCGACCCCCCCCGTGGTCCCACCCCACCCCATCATACTTACCGATCCAGCCGGGGTCCCATCCGTCTTCTCCCTGGGCGCCGCCATCTTCCAAAATGGCGGGCGCATGCGCAGTGCGCCCGCCGAATCTGCCGGCCGGCAGATTCGTTCCAAAGTGCATTTTGATCACTGAGATATAATCTATCTCAGTGATCAAAATAAAAAAAAATTTTAAATGACCCCCCCCCCCTTTGTCACCCCCATAGGTAGGGACAATAAAAAAATAAAGAAATTTTTTTTTTCCACTAATGTTAGAATAGGGTTAGGGTTAGGGGTAGGGTTAGGGGTAGGGTTAGGGGTAGGGGTAGGGTTAGGGGTAGGGTTAGGGTTAGGGGTAGGGTTAGGGCTAGGGTTAGGGCTAGGGGAAGGGTTAGGGTTAGGGCTAGGGTTAGGGTTAGGGTTTCGGTATGTGCACACGTATTCTGGTCCTCTGCGGATTTTTCCGCTGCGGATTTGATAAATCCGCAGTGCTAAACCGCTGCGGATTTATGGCGGATTTACCGCGTTTTTTTCTGCGCATTTCACTGCGGTTTTACAACTGCGATTTTCTATTGGAGCAGTTGTAAAACCGCTGCGGAATCCGCACAAAGAAGTGACATGCTGCGGAATGTAAACCGCTGCGTTTCCGTGCAGTTTTTCCGCAGCATGTGTACAGCGATTTTTGTTTCCCGTAGGTTTACATTGAACTGTAAACTCATGGGAAACTGCTGCGGATCCGCAGCGTTTTCCGCATCGTGTGCACATACCTTTAGAATTAGGCTATGTGCACACTGTGCGGATTTGGCTACGGATTGGCCGCTGCGGATTCGCAGCAGTGTTCCATCAGGTTTACAGTACCATGTAAACATATGAAAAACCAAATCCTCTGTGCCCATGGTGCGGAAAATACCGCGCGGAAACGCTGCGTTGTATTTTCCGCAGCATGTCAATTCTTTGTGCGGATTCCGCAGCGTTTTACACCTGTTCCTCAATAGGAATCCGCAGGTGAAATCCGCACAAAAAACACTGGAAATCCACGGAAAATCCGCAGGTAAAACGCAGTTCCTTTTACCCGCGGATTTTTCAAAAATGGTGCGGAAATATCTCACACGAATCCGCAACGTGGGCACATAGCCTTAGGGTTAGAATTAGGGTTGTGGTTAGGGTTGTGATTAGGGTTATGGCTACAGTTGGGATTAGGGTTAGGGGTGTGTTGGGGTTAGTGTTGGAGTTAGAATTGAGGGGTTACCACTGTTTAGGCACATCAGGGGTCTCCAAACGCAACATGGCGCCACCATTGATTCCAGCCAATCTCGTATTCAAAAAGTCAAATGGTGCTCCCTCACTTCCGAGCCCTGACGTGTGCCCAAACAGTGGTTTACCCCCACATATGGGGTACCAGCATACTCAGGACAAACTGCGCAACAATTACTGGGGTCCAATTTCTCCTGTTACCCTTGTGAATCTAAAAAAATGCTTGCTAAAACATAATTTTTGAGGAAAGAAAAATGATTTTTTATTTTCACGGCTCTGCGTTGTAAACGTCTGTGAAGCACTTGGGGGTTCAAAGTGCTCACCACATATCTAGATAAGTTCCTTGGGGGGTCTAGTTTTTAAAATGGGGTCACTTGTGGGGGTTTCTACTGTTTAGGCACACCAGGGGCTCTGCAAACGCAACGTGACACCCGCAGACCATTCCATCAAAGTCTGCATTTCAAAAGTCACTACTTCCCTTCTGAGCCCCGACGTGTGCCCAAACAGTGGTTTACCCCCACTCATGGGGTATCAGCGTACTCAGGAGAAACTGGACAACAACTTTTGGGGTCCAATTTCTCCTGTAACCCTTGGGAAAATAAAAAATTCTGGGCTAAATAATTATTTTTGAGGAAAGAAAACGTATTTATTATTTTCACGGCTCTGCGTTGTAAACGTCTGTGAAGCACTTGGGGGTTCAAAGTGCTCACCACACATCTAGATAAGTTCCTTTCGGGGTCTAGTTTCCAAAATGGGGTCACTTGTGGGGGGTTTCTACTGTTTAGGCACATCAGGGGCTCTGCAAACGCAATGTGACGCCCGCAGAGCATTCCATCAAAGTATGCATTTCAAAACGTCACTACTTCAATTCCAAGCCCCGGCATGTGCCCAAACAGTAGTTTACCCCCACATATGGGGTATCACCGTACTCAGGAGAAACTGGACAACAAATATTGGGGTCAAATTTCTCCTGTTACCCTTGGGAAAATTAAAAAATTCTGGGCTAAATAATTATTTTTGAGGAAAGAAAACATATTTATTATTTTCACGGCTCTGCATTATAAACTTCTATGAAGCGCTTGGGGGTTCAAAGTGCTCACCACACATCTAGATAAGTTCCTTTCGGGGTCTAGTTTCCAAAATGGGGTCACTTGTGGGGGGTTTCTACTGTTAAGCCACATCAGGGGCTCTGCAAACGCAACGTGACGCCCACAGAGCATTCCATCAAAGTCTGCATTTCAAAACGTCACTACTTCACTTCCGAGCCTCGGCATGTGCCCAAACAGTGGTTTACCCCCACATATGGGGTATCAGCGTACTCAGGAGAAACTGGACAACAACTTTTGGGGTCCAATTTCTTCTGTAACCCTTGGGAAAATAAAAAATTCTGGGCTAAATAATTATTTTTGAGGAAAGAAAACGTATTTATTATTTTCACGGCTCTGCATTATAAACTTCTATGAAGCACTTGGGGGTTCAAAGTGCTCACCACACATCTAGATAAGTTCCTTTTGGGGTCTAGTTTCCAAAATGGGGTCACTTGTGGGGGGTTTCTACTGTTAAGCCACATCAGGGGCTCTGCAATTGCAACGTGACGCCCACAGAGCATTCCATCAAAGTCTGCATTTCAAAACGTCACTACTTCACTTCCGAGCCCCGGCATGTGCCCAAACAGTGATTTACCCCCACATATGGGGTATCAGCGTACTCAGGAGAAACTGGACAACAACTTTTGGGGTCAAATTTCTCCTGTTACCCTTGGGAAAATAAAAAATTGCAGGCTAAAAGATCATTTTTGAGAAAATAATTTTTTTTTTTATTTTCATGGCTCTGCGTTATAAACTTCTGTGAAGCACTTGGGGGTTCAAAGTCCTCACCACACATCTAGATTAGTTCCTTTGGGGGTCTAGTTTCCAAAATGGTGTCATTTCTGGGGGATCTCCAATGTTTAGGCACACAGGGGCTCTCCAAACGTGACATGGTGTCCGCTAATGATTGGAGCTAATTTTCCATTTAAAAAGCCAAATGGCGTGCCATCCCTTCCGAGCCCTGCCGTGCGCCCAAACAGTGGTTTACCCCCACATATGGGGTATCAGCGTACTCAGGACAAACTGGACAACAATATTTGGGGTCCAATTTCTCCTATTATCCTCGGCAAAATAGGAAATTCCAGGCTAAAAAATCATTTTTGAGGAAAGAAAAATTATTTTTTATTTTCATGGCTCTGCGTTATAAACTTCTGTGAAGCACCTGGGGGTTTAAAGTGCTCAATATGCATCTAGATAAGTTCCTTGGGGGGTCTAGTATCCAAAATGGGGTCACTTGTGGGGGAGCTCCAATGTTTAGGCACACAGGGGCTCTCCAAACGCGACATGGTGTCCGCTAACAATTGGAGCTAATTTTCCATTCAAAAAGTCAAATGGCGCGCCTTCCCTTCCGAGCCCTGCCGAGTGCCCAAACAGTGGTTTACCCCCACATATGAGGTATCAACGTACTCGGGAGAAATTGCCCAACAAATTTTATGATCCATTTTATCCTACTGCCCATGTGAAAATGAAAAAATTGAGGCGAAAATAATTTTTTTGTGAAAAAAAAGTACTTTTTCATTTTTACAGATCAATTTGTGAAGCACCTGAGGGTTTAAAGTGCTCACTAGGCATCTAAATAAGTTCCTTGGGGGGTCTAGTTTCCAAAATGGGGTCACTTGTGGGGGAGCGCCAATGTTTAGGCACACAGGAGCTATCCAAACGCGACATGGTGTCCGCTAACGATGGAAATAATTTTTCATTCAAAAAGTCAAATGGCGCTCCTTCCCTTCCGAGCCTTACCATGTGCCCAAACAGTGGTTTACCCCCACATGTGAGGTATTGGTGTACTCAGGAGAAATTGCCCAACACATTTTAGGATCCATTTTATCCTGTTGCCCATGTGAAAATGAAAAAATTGAGGCTAAAAGAATTTTTTTGTGAAAAAAAGTACTTTTTCATTTTTACGGATCAATTTGTGAAGCACCTGGGGGTTCAAAGTGCTCACTATGCATCTAGATAAGTTCCTTGGGACGTCTAGTTTCCAAAATGGGGTCACTTGTGGGGGAGCTCCAATTTTTAGGCACACGGGGGCTCTCCAAACGTGACATGGTGTCCGCTAAAGAGTGGAGCCAATTTTTGATTCAAAAAGTCAAATGGCGCTCCTTCCCTTCCAAGCCCTGACGTGCGCCCAAACAGTGGTTTACCCCCACATATGAGGTATCAGCGTACTCAAGACAAATTGGACAACAACTTTCATGGTCCAGTTTCTCCTTTTACCATTGGGAAAATAAAAAAATTGTTGCTAAAAAATAATTTTTGTGACTAAAAAGTTAAATGTTCATTTTTTCCTTCCATGTTGCTTCTGCTGCTGTGAAGCACCTGAAGGGTTAATAAACTTCTTGAATGTGGTTTTGAGTACCTTGAGGGGTGCAGTTTTTAGAATGGTGTCACTTTTGGGTATTTTCAGCCATATAGACCCCTCAATCTGACTTCAAATGTGAGGTGGTCCCTAAAAATAATGGTTTTGTAAATTTCGTTGTAAAAATGACAAATCGCTGGTCAAATTTTAACCCTTATAACTTCCTAGCAAAAAAAAATTTTGTTTACAAAATTGTGCTGATGTAAAGTAAACATGTGGGAAATGTTATTTATTAACTATTTTGTGTCACATATCTCTCTGGTTTAACAGAATAAAAATTCAAAATGTGAAAATTGCGAAATTTTCAAAATTTTCGCCAAATTTCCATTTTTATCACAAATAAACGCAGAATTTATTGACCTAAATTTACCACTAACATGAAGCCCAATATGTCATGAAAAAACAATCTCAGAACCGCTAGGATCCTTTCAAGCGTTCCTGAGTTATTACCTCATAAAGGGACACTGGTCAGAATTGCAAAAAACGGCAAGGTCTTTAAGGTCAAAATAGGCTGGGTCATGAAGGGGTTAAATGGTGGAACTTGCACTATTGCTGACTGACCAAATACTTTTTTGCCCCACTGTATAGATATCTATCTATCTATCTATCTATCTATCTATCTATCTATATATATATATATATATCTAATATATAATTGCCTAGAATACTACTTCCTGCAATTTGTGCCAACTTCCGTGGCTTTGTCCGGAGCTAATGTCCGGAGCTAATGTCCGGAGCTAATGTGCGGAGATAATGTCCGGAGCTAATGTCCGGAGCTAATGTCCGGAGCTAATGTCCGGAGATAAGTGACGTCAACAGTGTCCAGTGTCTGATTGGTTGCCGCCTGCTGCGAGCGACCAATCAGAAACGTGCCGTACTGTGACACACTCCGCCTGCCATTTTGGTGTGATTTTTGAATTTTTACCTCACAGCAAGTTTCTACTGCGTGGAGGCGGGCCCAGTGACGTTGCTCTTCAAGCTCCTGCCGAATTTCGTCAAAAAAATGATAATACCATTTACCAAAACTATATATATTTAGTTGTGAAGTGGTTCAGTGACATTTTCACACCAATTTTGAACTTTTGTTTGGTGTTTTCTCCATATACTGCCTATTATTCACTGACTGTTATACTGAGAGACTGCCGTTTATTAACCTCTTCTTTGCCACATTGGGTATATTGCTCTATTATTTGCCACATAAGGACATTGTCCATTATTGCCCAGCAATTTATCTGCAATATAAACTGCCTATTTATTAATATCTGCATTCCTGCAAAGAACTATTGCCTATTATTAACTGGCTATTTTCCTACTACCTGACACTGCCTCTTATTAACCTGTTGTTTGCCACCACCACGCTTAAAGCTGTTTAGCTTAGCCAACATGAGCTCTAATAGTAAGGATACTAATGACACAGAGCCCAAAGCTGCTGATGGCGCACGTAAGATTAGGTCTGATAGAAAGTATACTAATAATGCAGAGCAAAAAGACGCCGATGCCGCACGTAAGCGCAAACAGCGTGCTAACAAGAGTACAGAGGATAGATGCAAGCGCATGGACACTGTTAAGTATACTAATGACACAGAGTCCAAAGCTTATGATGGCGCACGTAAGATCAGGTCTGATATAAAGTATGGTAATGATGCAGAGCGAAAAGCCGCCGATGCCGGACGTAAGCGCAAACAGCGTGTTAACAAGAGTACAGAGGATAGATGCAAGTGCCTGGATACTGTTAAGTATACTAATGACACAGAGCCCAAAGCTGCTTATGGCGCACGTAAGATCAGGTCTGATATAAAGTATGGTAATGATGCAGAAAGTTGTCGTCTGATGTCTTTCATCCCTCCCCTCATAAGCATGTTCATGGATCCTGTGTAACTGTACCTTAAATAACAAGAATTGTCAAGAGCTGGTGAGTGCAGCCATTTTTTGTTCTTTCTTACTATTATTTATTAATTGTATTATTCTTACATTTGAATAAATAAAGTATATATGGATTCTAGACTCCCGATTCTTTAGAATCGGGCTGCCATCTAGTATATATATATGTATATATTTAACTTTAGTGGAGAGATATGAAAAAATAAAACAATGAAGATGTTTGTGACAGCTTGCCAGAAAGCAAACAATATTTTCTATCTATACCATTTGCCGCTAATCTTAATGGGAAACAGTTTTATATAATACCAAACTCTTATTGCTTTCTCTTTTAACCTTTCCATGCAATTACTAGGCACCAAATATTATAAATTACTGCTTATAAAGTATAACAATTTCCACATCTATTTGCAATAATTACAGTAATAACATAACTATCTGCTTTTACTCAGTAAAAATTAACAGACATCTCCAGGTGCCTATCTTCCCTGACTGTAGATAAGAAAAAATTAGGGTTAGGACTGTCCCAATTACGGTCACCATGACGAGGCAGGATAGCTTTCACTTTTTAAACATATTAACTAAATACCGGATATTATTTTCATGTGCTATGCTGTTTGTTTATTTACTGTAGGGCATTTAATCATAATGTTTCTGTTTTTGGTTTTTACTGACTGTAGATAGCCTGATACTGGTTTACTGTAGTCCACAATTGTGTATTGGGGTTTAAATTTCTGGTTTCCAGCTACATAGTTCACATACTGATACGGAATTTAGATTGTGAGCCCCATCGGGGACAGCGATGATAAAAATTGTAAAGCACTGCGGAATATGTTGGTGCTATATAAATAAAAGATTATTATTATTATTATTATACAGTTCCTTAAGGCTCCACTGCAACAAGGAGTCATACATGAGTGTATCCATAGCCATAATTTTGAAGTATTCCTCATTGGCAAGAAAGTTGCAAGTAAACTTGTGCCCTTTTTTCTCATAGAGATACATTAAAAGTGCAGCGCAAGTCAGAGTTCCGCATTTTTCCAGGATACGGATAGAAAATAATGGTCTAAAAACACATGGAAGAACGCACTTTAACCCCTTAATCCCATATGACGTACTATCCCGTCCAGGTGACCTGGGACTTAATTCCCATGGACGGGATAGTACGTCATATGCGATCGGCCGCGCTCACGGGGGGAGCGCGGCCGATCGCGGCCGGGTGTCAGCTGCCTATCGCAGCTGACATCCGGCACTATGTGCCAGGAGCGGTCACGGACCGCTCCCGGCACATTAACCCCCGGCACACCGCGATCAAAGATGATCGCGGTGTGCCGGCGGTGCAGGGAAGCATCGCGCAGGGAGGGGGCTCCCTGCGGGCTTCCCTGAGACGATCGGTACACGGTGATGTGCTCACCGTGTACCGAGCGTCTTCTCCCTGCAGTCCCCGGATCCAAAATGGCCGCCGAACTGCATCCGGGTCCTGCAGGGAGCACTTCCGGGTCAGGATCAGGCTGCAGCTGCAGCTCTAATCCTGCCCGGCTGTATGTCAGATCACCGATCTGCACACTGTCAGATCGGTGATCTGTGATGTCCCCCCCTGGGACAAAGTGAAAAAGTAAAAAAAAAAATTTCCACACTTGTAAAAAAAAAAATAAAAAAAAAATTCCTAAATAAAGCAGAAAAAAAAAAATATTATTCCCATAAATACATTTCTTTACATAAAAAAAACAAAAAAACAATAAAAGTACACATATTTAGTATCGCCGCGTCCGTAACGACCCGACCTATAAAACTGGCCCACTAGTTAACCCCTTCAGTGAACACCATAAGAAAAAAAAAAAAAAAACGAGCCAAAAAACAACGCTTTATTATCATAACGCTGAACAAAAAGTGGAATAACACGCGATCAAAAAGACGGATATAAATAATCATGGTACCTCTGAAAACGTCATCTTGTCCCGCAAAAAACGAGCTGCCATATAGCATCATAACCAAAAAAATAAAAAAGTTATAGTCCGCAGAATAAAGCGATGCCAAAATAATTATTTTTTCTATAAAATAGCTTTTATCGTATAAAAGCGCCAAAACATAAAAAAAAATGATATAAATGAGGTATCGCTGTAATCGTACTGACCCGAAGAATAAAACTGCTTCATCAATTTTACTAAATGCGGAACGGTATAAACGCCTCCCCCAAAAGAAATTCATGAATAGCTGGTTTTTGGTCATTCTGCCTCACAAAAAAATCGGAATAAAAAGCGATCAAAAACTGTCACGTGTCCGAAAATGTAACCGATAAAAACGTCAACTCGTCCCGCAAAAAACAAGACCTCACATGACTCTGTGGACCAAAATATGGAAAAATTATAGGTCTCAAAATGTGGAGACGCAAAAACTTTTTTGCTATAAAAAGCGTCTTTTAGTGTGTGACGGCTGCCAATCATAAAAATCCGCTAAAAAACTCGCTATAAAAGTAAATCAAACCCCCCTTCATCACCCCCTTAGTTAGGCTAGGTTCACATTGCGTTAATGGGTTAACGCTAACGGACAGCGTTGCACGGCGAAAATGTCACAATTAACGCCGTGCAACGCTGCTTGCAGCGTCCGCGGCGCGCCCGAGGTCCGATCCCCGATCTTCCAGAGCGGGGACGTTAACGCGACCACTAAACACGACACCTAAAAAGACATTGTGTTAGCGCAATCCGCTAGTGCTAAACGGATTTCCCTAACGCAATGTGAACCTAGCCTTAGGGAAAAATAATAAAATTAAAAAAAAATTTATTTATTTCCATTTTCCGGTTAGGGTTAGGGTTAGGGTTAGGGTTAGGGCTAGGGTTGGGGCTAGGGTTAGGGTTTGGATTACATTTACGGTTGGGATTAGGGTTGGGATTAGAATTAGGGGTGTGTCTGGGTTAGGTGTGTGGTTAGGGTTACAGTTGGGATTAGGGTTAGTGGTGCGTTTGGATTAGGGTTTCATTTATAATTGGGGGGTTTCCACTGTTTAGACACATCAGGGGCTCTCCAAACGCGACATGGCGTCCGATCTCAATTCCAGCCAATTCTGCATTGAAAAAGTAAAACAGTGCTCCTTCACTTCCGAGCTCTCCCGTGCGCCCAAACAGGGGTTTACCCCAACATATGGGGTATCAGCGTACTCGAGACAAATTGGACAACAACTTTTTGGGTCCAAGTTCTCTTGTTATCCTTGGGAAAATAAAAATTTGGGGGGCTAAAAATCATTTTTGTGGGAAAAAAAAGGATTTTTATTTTCACGGCTCTGCGTTGTAAACTGTAGTGAAACACTTGGGGGTTCAAAGTTTTCACAACACATCTAGATAAGTTCCATGGGAGGTCTAGTTTCCAATATGGGGTCACTTGTGGGTGGTTTCTACTGTTTGGGTACATCAGGGGCTCTGCAAATGCAACGTGACGCCTGCAGACCAATCCATCTAAGTCTGCATTCCAAATGGCGCTCCTTCCCTTCCGAGCTCTGCCATGAGCCCAAACAGTGGTTCCCCCCCACATATGGGGTATCAGCGTACTCAGGACAAATTGAACAACAACTTTTGGGGTCCAATTTATTCTGTTACCCTTGTAAAAATACAAAGCTGGGGGCTAAAAAATCATTTTTGTGAAAAAAAAAAGAATTTTTATTTTCACGGGTCTGCGTTATAAACTGTAGTGAAACACTTAGGGGTTCAAAGTTCTCACAACACATCTAGATAAGTTCCATGGGAGGTCTAGTTTCTAATATGGGGTCACTTGTGGGGGGTTTGTACTGTTTGGGTACATCAGGGGCTCTGCAAATGCAACGTGACTCCTGCAGACCAATCCATCTAAGTCTGCATTCCAAATGGCGCTCCTTCCCTTCCGAGCTCTGCCATGCGCCCAAACAGTGGTTCCCCCCCACATATGGGGTATCAGCGTACTCAGGACAAATTGGACAACAACTTTTGGGGTCCAATTTATTATGTTACCCTTGTGAAAATACAAAACTGGGGGCTAAAAAATTTTTGCGAAAAAAAAATAAATTTATTTTAACGGCTCTGCGTTATAAACTGTAGTGAAACACTTGGGGGTTCAAAGCTCTCAAAACACATCTAGATAAGTTCCTTAGAGGGTCTAGTTTCCAAAATGGTGTCACTTGTGGGGGTTTTTAATGTTTAGGCACATCAGGGGCTCTCCAAACCAACATGGCGTCCCATCTTAATTCCAGTCAATTTTGCATTGAAAAGTCAAATGGCGCTCCTTCCCTTCCGAGCTCTGCTATGCACCCAAAAAGTGGTTTACCCCCACATATGGGGTATCGTCGCACTCAGGACAAATTGCACAACAACTTTTGTGGTCTAATTTCTTCTCTTACCCTTGGGAAAATAAAAAATTGGGGGCGAAAAGATCATTTTTGTGAAAAAATAAGATTTTTTATTTTTACGGCTCTGCATTATAAACTTCTGTGAAGCACTTGTTGGGTCAAAGTGCTCACCACACATCTAGATAAGTTCCTTAAGGGGTCTACTTTTCAAAATGGTGTCACTTGTGAGGGGTTCCAATGTTTAGGCACATCAGGGGCTCTCCAAACGCAACATGGCGTCCCATC
Source organism: Ranitomeya imitator (assembly GCF_032444005.1). NCBI lineage: Eukaryota > Metazoa > Chordata > Amphibia > Anura > Dendrobatidae > Ranitomeya > Ranitomeya imitator. The sequence continues at coordinate 374,660,950 of NC_091284.1, read as the reverse complement.
TCAATTCCAGTCAATTTTGCATTGAAAAGTCAAATGGCGCTCCTTTCCTTCCGAGCTCTGCCATGCGCCCAAACAGTGGTTTACCCCCACATATGGGGTATCGTCGCACTCAGGACAAATTGCACAACAACTTTTGTGGTCTAATTTCTTCTCTTACCCTTGGGAAAATAAAAAATTGGTGGCGAAAAGATTATTTTTGTGAAAAAATATGATTTTTTATTTTTACGGCTCTGCATTATAAACTTCTGTGAAGCACTTGTTGGGTCAAAGTGCTCACCACACCTCTAGATAAGTTCCTTAAGGGGTCTACTTTCCAAAATGGTGTCACTTGTGGGGATTTCAATGTTTAGGCACATCAGGGGCTCTCCAAACGCAACATGGCATCCCATCTCAATTCCAGTCAATTTTGCATTGAAAAGTAAAATGGCGCTCCTTCCCTTCCGAGCTCTGCCATACGCCCAAACAATGGTTTACACCCATATACGGGGTATCAGCGTACTCAGGACAAATTGGCCAACAATTTTTGAGGTTCAATTTCTTCTCTTACTCTTGGGAAAATAAAAAATTGGGGGCGAAAAGATCATTTTTGTGAAAAAATATGATTTTTTATTTTTACGGCTCTGCATTATAAACTTCTGTGAAGCAATTGGTGGGTCAAAGTGGTCACCACACATCTAGATAAGTTCCTTAGGGTGTCTACTTTCCAAAATGGTGTCACTTGTGGGGGGTTTCAATGTTTAGGCACATCAGTGGCTCTCCAAACGCAACATGGTGTCCCATCTCAATTCCTGTCAATTTTGCATTTAAAAGTCAAATGGCGCTCCTTCCCTTCCGAGCTCTGCCATGCGCCCAAACAGTGGTTTACCCCCACATATGGGGTATCAGCGTACTCAGTACAGATTGTACAACAATGTTTGGGGTCCATTTTATCCTGTTACCCTTGGTAAAATAAAACAAATTGGAGCTGAAACAAATTTTGTGTGAAAAAAAGTTAAATATTCATTTTTATTTAAACATTCCAAAAATTCCTGTGAAACCCCTGAAGGGTTAATAAACTTCTTGAATGTGGTTTTGAGCACCTTGAGGGGTGCAGTTTTTAGAATGGTGTCACACTTGGGTATTTTCTATCATATAGACCCCTCAAAATGACATCAAATGAGATGTGGTCCCTAAAAAAAAATGGTGTTGTAAAAATGAGAAATTGCTGGTCAACTTTGAACCCTTATAACTCCCTAACAAAAAAAAATTTTGGTTCCAAAATTGTGCTGATGTAAAGGAGATATGTGGGAAATGTTACTTATTAAGTATTTTGCGTGACATATCTCTGTGATTTAAGGGCATAAAAATTTAAAGTTGGAAAATTGCAAAATTTTCAAAATTTTCGCCAAATTTCCGTTTTTTTCACAAATAAACGCAAGTTATATCGAATAAATGTTACTACTAAAATGAAGTACAATATGTCACGAGAAAACAATGTCAGAATCGCCAAGATCCGTTGAAGCGTTCCAGAGTTATAACCTCATAAAGGGACAGTGGTCAGAATTGTAAAAATTGGCCCGGTCATTAACGTGCAAACCACCCTCGGGGCTTAAGGGGTTAAAAGTAAAGAATAAAAAGAGATAAAAATAATATTTTTTATTCAATGTTTTATTTATTAAAAAGTAAAAAAATAGCAACAGTTTTTCAGACAAGTTTCACCAACCTAACATAGTTAACAATCTGTTGGTACTACGAGGGGCTGCTGATAAGTCTTTGGCTTTGTGATCTTTTTTTGCTTCTATGGTAACGAATGTTACATCACATGAAAGCCTTATGTGTCTAATATATGTTTTAAAAAAATTGTGTTTTTTAACTTATGGCAACAGTATTCTACGCATGCGGGAAAACAAGATGGTCTAGTGCAGTGGTCCCCAACTCCAGGCCTCAAGGGCCGCCAACAGTGCAGGCTTCTGGATTTCCTCAGTATTGCACAGGGGTTGGAATCATCACCTGTGCAGAAGATCACATTACCACCGATGCAATACTAAAGAAATCCTGAAAACCTGCACTGTTGGTGGCCCTCGAGGCCTGGAGTTGGGGACCCCTGGTGTAGTGCGATATTCACAGCAAAAGAGAGCAGAGGAGTCATAAAATTCTTGTTTCTGCAAGGAATGTCCGCAAAGGGTATTCATGGTGATATGTCGCAGAAGAAACACCACAAGGTTACCAAATTTCCCACTATGTCTGATGCCATGGCAGTTACGGATGCCTGGTTTGAGGCACAACAGAAATCCTTGTTTTTGCAAGGCTTACCCATGTCAGAAGTGTGTTGACATCAGTGGAGAGTATGTGGAATGAATGTACAGTTTCATCTTCCTATCTTGTTTCTTTCTGGGTAAAGCCAAAGACTTATCAGCAGCCCCTCGTATTATGCAGGTATGCAAACTAGTTCTTCAGAAAAAATTATAGCAAGATATATTGGAGGAAGCTACCCAACAAGTCAATATCTGACCATCTAACATCCCTTGCAACATGACTGTAGAAAAATGTAAGTATTCCAAACCATTGGAATTCCACTTAATTCATTTTTTGTTAACCAGCATAAACAACTAAAGTCCCAATTCAACAAGCAGTTTTTGACAATTTTCTGAAATTAAACTGCTTGAAATCGAGCAAAATATTTGTGCAATTCAAAGCTGTACAAAAATGTTGTTACATATGACATTTTTATGAGTCCTTTTAGAATAGTGGGCAGAGCTTAAACCGGATGAGGTGTGGGGAAGTGCTCTCAAATTCATAAGAATTTACACTAAGGTGGAGTAAATTATGACAAAAATGTCCACCAGGTTCTAACTGAAATAGATTTCTGAAGGTAGAGTACAGCGGTTGATAGAAGAACCAAATTCCTTAAGAGTTGTGTGCCTCTTAATGAACTTGGTGCATCTTACTCCGGTTTACCAATAAACGTTGCATATTAAGTGGAATTTCAATGCTTTGGAATATTACTTTGTTCTGATCCTTATGGAGGTCTACAGATAGCCAAATTAGATTCTTCTTCAGGGAGAAAAGACTCTCATCCACTGAGAGGACATTGTGGTATGTCTTGGGGAATACTGTTTCTTCTTTCTGAAACTCTCAGCGGATGTAGATAATAATTCATGGGGAAAAAGGAGGCTTTGGGAAGCAAAGAAAGAGCAGGGTTTTATCCAATTAAATGTACCATACATTGAACCAGCGAGTGCTCAGTCACCTGGTGGTGTTGCAATTGCAACAATCTTTAGGCATATACCAGCTGTTGTGGTTGTGCCATGAAGAAGTTGGATAACTTCAAAACTTGTAGACATTATAAACACCCAATAAATATTGTATTTTAAACTCCTTCATCTCTTGACTCCATTTGTGTGATTTTGACAGTAGCATAAGAAAAAACATTGCAATTCTGCATTACATTAGAGATTGGTATGCTATAATTTAGTATCCGATCCTATAAAACAATTTTCCTCTTATTGTCCTGCTGGAATTGTTGTAATTACTCTTACTAGGTTGGCGACAACCTTTATTCTAGATTTCTAAAAAAAATAGATTGAAAAATTTGGGGCAAAAATATTTTTTATTTTCCTTCTGAAAATGAAAATTCTTAAAAAGAGAGAAAATAATAGAGGGTTTAGTTGTATTGCTGAGATACATTTTGGTATATTAGGGACTGTTTCGTGAAGAGACTGAAATAATGATCCTGCTCTCATGATAAGTCACATTTAAGTTTTATTGTTAGCTCAGTTTGTATTTAATCATGTTTATTTGAGCTTAAACTCTTTATTACAGCACTCTTATCTCTTCCAAGTATGTGGCTTGAATTGTCTCGCTGCGTTTGATTAGATAATTCCTTGTCTTTCCATCACATCCAAGGACAGACTTTCTGAATAATTATTAAAGTCTGTTCATTAAGTATTTTTCTCTATGTCGGTCAGGTGAAGGGAGTTTTTTGTGAGCCATCATATCTCCCACTAGATAAGACGTTAACATCTTATTATTTGATTTAATTGGAAATTTCGTCTTAGGGTCATTCTGCCCTTGTGTTATACCAGGTCTGTTCACAATTTCAAGCCTAATTAAAGTTTATCAGGCATAGTTTCAGTCTTGAAAACATGTATATGTTCATAATTTATGCGTATGATTTTTTGTAGTGCGTCATCTCAACAATTCATACCCTGGAGGAAAGCTTTCAATGCAAACAAGTTTTATGTATTATTATGTGAAATGACAAAAGTGGTATTTTCAATTCTCCTAACAGTACAATATAATTGTAAATGTAAGTATTTGAGATGTGTAGAGATTCTATTCAGTGATATGATATGGCCATTAGAGATAAGGGAATATATTTGAGTGGAATTGAATTCTACTTGAATATCATACAAATCTGCATTTCCTAAACTTCGGGTTCCTTTTGTAATTCACTTCTGAGTAAATTCAGCAAAATGGTGGTCCCTGGCTGCCATTTTGCAAAACCATAGAAAGCCATCAAAAGGATAAAAAAAGTATTCCCCTTACCACTCATCTCTCTGGCCCATTTGCTCCTCCCCAACAACGTGTCCTTGTAGCATCTTATCACTGCCATTAGAGCTGAAATCCCCTCTAGGCCAGGACTTTCTCCTCTGATGAGACCTGGACAGACTCCTCACATGCAACTTGACTGCACACGTTGTGATGTCATCGTGTTGTGACTTCACGTGCGCTTCCACAGAAGTGTTGTTGGCTTCATGAGAGCTGGAGGTCCCAGTCTAGCATGAACAGGAATTCATTGCTTATTGGAGGTCATAAGAAGATGTGGTTAGGACTGGATAAGTAAATGTGAGGAGTGAAGGGACTGGAGAGGTGAGCTGTAAGGTAAGTTAGATAAGAATAAGGTTTTTTATATTTTCCATTTTGCATTTGATATGCTCAAATATTAGGAGAATACAAAGGCAAAAATCACATTTCTGTCTGGGAATCATATTTTCCCCCAAATATCCGAGCACACAGACAAATTTGAATTTCGTCTGCTCTGGTTATCCATTTTTTTATAGGCAGGTCAGCCATGTCAACAAATGAGTAGACAAGAGAAAGTATAACTTTGTAGCTAAGCAGATATGCCATTTGGAAGGCAGAACTCTTACATAGGCAACCACCGTCTTGCTTTCCAGAAGCAGATAAAAGAATGAATTCAATGGAACTCTAAAAGCTTCTACCTGCTCAGCAATCATCTGTAAACAATTGTGAAACCATGCAAATAGTGTTTCACTGTAATAAAGCACCACAATTGTATAGTGTCTGATGAAAATAATGGATTGCTGGGATATATAAAATAGGTCAGGCCTTTCAGATCCAAAAACACTTTTTGGAACTACATCCAACTCTCTTTGAGATGTGAATCCTGATCACCAGACCCCCTCTGAAATAACTGGCAATTGGATTTTCTAAACAGAATATCTGTAAACAGATTTATAGTATTAGGACATATCATGACTTATAACTAAATGCATAATGTTTTTGCATTCCTGTTATTAATTTTTCATTAACAACCTTCCTCCAACCTTCCTCTAGTGTTAGGGTCGTGACCGACCCGTTTTAGGTTTAAGGCTACTTTCACACTAGCGTTTTTTTAAATCCGTCACAATGCGTCGTTTTGCAGAAAAAACGCATCCTGCAAAAGTGCTTGCAGGATGCGTTTTTTCCCCGTAGACTTCTATTGACGACGCATTTGCGACGGATTGGCACACTTCGCATCCGTCTTGCGACGGATGCGTCGTGTTTTGGCGGACCGTCGGGAGAAAAAAACTTTTTTTCTCCCGACGGACCGCCCCCACCTCCCCGCACCTTACAATGGGACAGCGGATGCGCCGGAAAGATGCATCCGCTGCACCCATTGTGCAATGCAGCAAACGCTAGCGTCGGAATCTCTCCCCGACGCATTGCGACGGGGAGATTCCGACGCTAGTGTGAAAGAAGCCTTAAATGCATACAAATTCTACATACATTTGTTTATTGCATCAAGACTTTTTGACTTTTTCAGGAACTTATTGTTAAACAAAATACAATAAAATAAAACTATTTTACTAAATTGTGAAATGCTCTTATTAACATTTGTGTTGTTGGGGTCAATTTCGACCCAGGTCTAATATAAGAGTAAAAAAACAATAATAAGTCCCAAAACTGAACTGATAAACACAATATAAACCAACAGCCCACAGCCAGCTCTACCTCCAACAACTTGAGTTAGGGACATGTCCAGGCATGTATGGCCAAATCAGCTTAGAGTTGGTACTTTGCAGAGTATAGTTTATATTATTCTCTTGAGGTTCATTTGACAACATTTTTATATTGAAAATGAAGGGTATGCTCTCAAATGAAAGGCCCAGGGGGCCACAACAAAAATATTAAAATCAATCCTTCCATGGATGAGAAACCCTAACAAGGTAACTAAGAGGTAAGAAACAAATTGGATCATAAATAACTGTTTTTTGGGTATCCTAGGGGTGATTTAAGACACGGGTCAAAATTGACCCGTTAACATAAGAAAGAGTAAAGGCCCCTTCACATTAAGCGACGCTGCAGCGATACCGACAACGATCCGGATCGCTGCAGCATCGCTGTTTGGTCGCTGGAGAGCTGTCACACAGACCGCTCTCCAGCGACCAACGATGCCGGTAACCAGGGTAAACATCGGGTAACTAAGCGCAGGGCCGCGCTTAGTAACCCGATGTTTACCCTGGTTACCATCCTAAAAGTAAAAAAAAACAAACACTACATACTTACCTACAGCCGTCTGTCCTCCAGCGCTGTGCTCTGCACTACTCCTGCACTGGCTGTGAGCACAGTGGCCGGAAAGCAGAGCGGTGACATCACCGCTCTGCTTTCCGGCTGACCGACGCTCACAGATAGTACAGGAGGAGTGCAGAGCACAGCGCCGGGGACAGACAGCTGTAGGTAAGTATGTACTGTTTGTTTTTTTTACTTTTAGGATGGTAACCAGGGTAAACATTGGGTTACTAAGCGCGGCCCTGCGCTTAGTTACCCGATGTTTACCCTGGTTACCAGTGAAGACATCGCTGGATCGGTGTCACACACGCCGATCCAGCGATGTCTCCAGGGAGTCCAGCGACGAAATAAAGTTCTGGACTTTATTCAGCGACCAACGATCTCCCAGCAGGGGCCTGATCGTTGGTCGCTGTCACACATAACGATTTCATTAACGATATCGTAGCTACGTCACAAAAAGCAACGATATCGTTAACAATATCGTTATGTGTGAAGGTACCTTAACAGAAAGCTAACACTAGAGGAAGGTTAAAGGTGTTTCCTGAACTTTAAACCATTGAAAGAAGTGCTGGAGAATCTAGTCGGCACATAACCACAAGTATGCAAATTCAATACATGTAGTTACATAACCACCTACATATATAGCAAGTATAGGAGAATCATGACAGTGCTCACAATGCACACTGTCACGATTTTGGCAGACTGCAGTCACATAATTTGGCCACAGACTTATTTCAGCTTGGAAGACCCCATTGTTACCTATAGATAGGACAGGGATCAGACACATACCAAATGCTGGAATTTGTGACATCAGTCCCATTGTCTCTCTAACATTGTGTGAATGATTTAAATTCTAGAGATGTGGCCGACCGTGCAGACAATTAGTCCATATAACTAAAGAAGGAATGGGAAAAGCTGAGTGAGCGTGCTAACACATAAGTAAATAGGTCCCTAAAAGGTACAATCATACAACAAATGGTGGCACAAGATCTTTTTATTACAAAGATTAGTAATTCAAGTTCTAACCCTACCCATTAGTGGAGTAAATTCACTACTGCACCCTTATGCCCACTTACAGTATATAGAAAGTAGTTTATAAAATTTAACATCCCTATTCATATTCAAAGTGAGTAAATTAGCTCTTTACTGTGTATACTTTATTATAAAATGTAAAAATTACTTTATACTACGTATTCTATTTCCTGAAATTAAAAGCTTACTTAGAAATATTCTTCTGTCCCCGAGCACTAAAAAAGCTAAATAAAGTCTTTGCAGATAAAACTTTACCAATAATTTTACGGAAGGTCAGCTGTTGTGCTCAACATATGTTCAGTCCTGTTGAACCAAATCCATCAGGGGCTGAGTGCAGCAATATGTCACTTATTGGAATGAGTTAGACATTTCTGTTAAAGAAGATAGTTTAATTGATTTCTTCTTAAACGGTGACTTTGAATTTCCTTGCTCATGGAGCAAAACTAGATCAATGCTTAGATCACATTGTTAATGGATTACAACAAATGGTCTTGTCTCTATACACCAACGCCAATCAATACACTGCACATACAGTATCTAATAGTGAATTCTACTTGTTACCATGGCTCATGTATTTGGCATATACAGTTCCAAAATTTGTATCATTTTTATTGCATTTATAAACAGCCTTTATTGCATAGAATGACAATGTAAGGGAACTTTATTTTGGACAAAGACTTTGTGAGAATTTTTTGCCAAAATAAATCAATCAGTAATAGCAGGGCTAAATTTTTCATTGTAATTTCTAATTTTTCCAAACACGATCAGCACAGCTGAGGGTCCACCTTTGCCTTCTACTAAATATCCAAAACAATGGTATACTGCACATACCCATATTTATACATTGCCAGTGCTATGATATTATAACATATTTTTTGTATTAGCGACTATTCTCAGACTTGACGTGGGGCTAGAACTGTTAGAGGTCAGAACTTCCCTGACAGGTGGGATGTATCGCAGGCATTGTTTAGTGCTTTGGTCTCCCATTCAGGCCCAGTCGCTGGGTCTGCTGCTTAGCACAGATGTTGGTCCCAGCATCTTGTTCAGGTTCCTGTTATACATGTGGCTACTGCTTGCTCTCCAGCTAAAGTCTATGGTAACCAGTGGTATGCAGAGGCAGCCCCAATCTCTGGAGTCTAAGTCCAGAAATCGCCTTACTGAGCATGTCCATGATGTGGCGTCTTGTGATTGGTGCTCAGATACTTTCTGCTCTGGTGATGTGGCAACCCCGGACTGGCCAAAGGACAACGTCCCATCCGACTGGATGTGAGTGTTTGGGGTGGAGCCTGGTGTATAAATGGCTTTCACATGGGCATGCCAGCATCACTTGTGTTTGTTGTGAGTGTGGATGGATGCACTACCGCTCGGTCTGTGCATTTTGTGCGTTTAGCACCGTATCAGCTTCCAGTGGGACATCAGTGATCTGTGTCAGCATTTGTTCAGAGCTAGTCATGTGCCATAAGAATTCTGCCACATCCGAAGAGGAGATTGGCTGTGTGAGTTCAAGGCTGGCATCCAGCCACTAGAATTCTGGCTCCTCCAGAGAGGAGTTTTGCTGCATGTTCTTGCTGACTGTGAGTCTTTGCTATACTTCCCTGTGCGGCTAACAGCTTATTGTGCCACAGAGCAAGTTCAACCCGCGTGTTCTTTTGCTTTGGTTCTAACAGGGTATTGCACACTTTCTATTTTCCCTGTACCCCTCAGTGGTTAGCTGAGCTGGTACTTACCTTCCCTGTACTCCTCGGTGGTTAGCTGAGTACTCCTCTCCCTGTGCATCTTAGTAGTACCTGGGTTTGGTTTTCTGTATTCCATTCACACTGTGAGGAGTTAACTCAGTGTGTTTAAGGAAGAATGTTCACTAGTTTTTTATTCGTCATTATTTACACTAGCAGCAGTTTTACATCTCTGCACGGTGGACCCTGGGTTGGGATTGCACTTTATAGTTTATTTTAATTTAGTGCAATCCACCAACCCTAACAAGAACAGTCCTACTTAGTTACCATGTTGCCATTGTATGAAACAGTGGTAATATGTTTTATGCCACCAAATGCAAATGCTGTATCATTGCTATAGCCAGCTCAAAATGTATTTGTGATTTTGAAGAGGACAATGGTTGATTTTATGACTAGACCAGTTCTAGTTAAAAAAAAAAGAAAGTAGAAAATCAGCAATAAAAAGGGTTGAGTAAAACAGGAAGGTGAATTTAAAGTAATATAATGAGATGGTGTCACATGGGCACTGTTCATGGTTACCTGACAGCTCCGAAATGGCTACCATAAACAAGCTTGGCAATAGCTACTCCATTTTCCAAAACCCAGGGGTTGCACTGGCCTTCATCCTTTAACCTCTGTACAGGGATATGAACTTACATAGGGGTCCCCTTGCTGGGCCATACAGCTGGTGTTCTGTGGTGCAATCTGGCAAGAACCTATAACAAGCAATAGTGTGGATGTAGCCACACCACAAGTGTACCCTCTGGGTCAAAGTAGAATCACCTGTGGAGGATATCCACTATTAAAACATAACTTTTACTGATAAGATTAAAATATAGGACACCCAAAAACAGACACAAACAACAACAAAAAGTGCTCAAGTGAACCAGTGCTCAGAATAAAATTTGGGTTGATCTCACAAAATCCAGCGGACAGTAATATTTGCAAAGTTGCACACGAGTTCCCAGGTTGTGGAGTAGAGGCGGGGCTAGGAGTCCAATATCTACCCTGTATACCCCTGTGTAACTCCTGTCCTTACAAGGACAGGCCCCAAATGGACCTCACTAGAAGGAACCACCCCACCAAATGTATATGAGGGCAAAGCTCGTTCTTTTCTTGGAAATAAAGTCTTTTTGTTTCCCTTTCTTGGAAATAGTCTTTTTGTCTCCCAAAAAGACTTTATTTCCAAGAAAGGGAGACAAAAAGACTTTATTTCCAAGAAAAGAATGAGCTTTGCCCTCATACACATTTGGTGGGGCGGTTCCTTCTAGTGAGGTCCATTTGGGGCCTGTCCTTGTAAGGACAGGAGTTACACAGGGGTATACAGGGTAGATATTGGACTCCTAGCCCCGCCTCTACTACACAACCTTGGACCTCGTGTGCAACTTTGCAAATATTACTGTCCGCTGGATTTGGTGAGATCAACCCAAATTTTATTCTGAGCACTGGTTCACTTGAGCACTTTTTTTGTTGTTTGTGTCTGTTTTTGGGTGTATTATATTTTAATCTTATCAGTAAAAGCTATGTTTTAGTAGTGGATATCCTCCACAGCTGATTTTGCAATCAGGCAAGAAAAATAGTCGGGTAGGTAGGTCAGAACCAGGAGGTAACGACAAAGACAAAATTGTACCGAAAGCGGGAAGTCAAATATCAAGAATAGGAAAATCGTGACAAAACACAAGACTACAGCACAAAAGTATATACCAGGATAACAGATCTACTAACTGGCAGTGAGAACTGATTTTCAAGGGTATAAATAGGGAGCAGCCCCACCCAGTTCTGACAGCAAGATGAAACCCAAACTAACACAATTAATCTTATAGCTTTTGGACTAGCAATATCCACAAGTCTCAGGAATAAAACAGACCTACTAAATAGTCACTCTGCATTGGCCGAGAGAAAGGCAAAAGTAGATGGGACAGATGTGGATGTCTCAGATGGCAGATAGTACTAGTTGGTCAATAAATTATTTGGTGACACACCAAATACGTTGGATTACTTACATAATCACATAGTGGGCCAACTTTCTGAATCTGTTCAAATTTTAGAAAATCAAAATTTTGAGTAGACAGTCTTAAAATTAGAAAACATTCTTAGAGTGGATCATGGTGTTGATAAAATTGGTGCTTCTTTTCACTGTCTAGTCTAAGGTTCCACACTACAATTTGCAATCATAAAGATTCAACCATCAGGTGAATTAGAAAGACATGTCTTTATTCATCATTTGGTGGCCTATTTTTCTCAACTAAATTACCCTAATATTTGGTGCAGGTTTGGCACTTTTTTGATGCACCAAATCACCACTTAGACCTTGGACCCTTTCTCTACCCGCTTTAGCCATCACACATTGTAAATGTGATGCAAGGCAAATTATTAGATATAAATTTAGCCATAAATTTGGTCCGCATAGTTTAGGAAATCAGGCACTTTGAGTTCAAAGAAACATGTCCATCAAATTAACAAGCTGCAGTTTATTTATAATATGGCTTAAATAGCTAAAACCTTAGCATAACATAGGTTAAGAAAAAATGGATGATGAAAGCAATGATCAATTGTCAACAAATAAGATAAATATGCTTTATTTTATTACATATCATAGAAAGCATAGCCTTTTCAGCTTTGTATAAAGGAAAAACTAGATGATGATGAGTAATTATTAATTCAGAAATGGTATGCATCTTATATTGAGGTAATGATGAAAGGGAGGAAGAAACTCTTTCCCTTTGGTTGCTGGAGACTACTGGCTTTTGATGTGGTACAAACTCTCAGTGCTTGTCCTGGAGAGACAGTTTGTCACTAGCTGCGACAGCTTCTAACAGACAAACAAATTCGTTTTTCTGCAGTGTAAATTAGATTTTTCAACCTTCTATGTGTCTCCTTCATGTGTAATTGGGGTGATACAAAAGCATGGTTAACTCAAGTACTTCTATTAAGCAAGCCTAGTCTGTCGTAGTAAAGTACAACTGTTTCCATGATAAATCTATAGATTTCATAATTCTCAGAGGTCACTTAATGCATTTTGAGACTTTGTGGTTTATTTGATTCTCTTCTCCAAAAGCTGATTGAAATTTTATTGATTTGTTGGCGCAGGGCCATGCAGATTGTACGCCAAGCTCGCCATGTCTTTTAACAGCAAATTAATGTGGTAGGGAATTTAATACCCATATATCAATAAACCACAATTTAATTTTAAGTATTGTATTATCAAGTGAAATGTACAGTTATCACTTGTTCTTGTGATAAAGTTTTATTTTACTTTTATACTCTTTTATTCAACTTTTTCTATTTTGCATTTTAACTTGATCAACTAACTTCAAGTAAACCTCAGAAAAAGTACATGCCTAGAGAAGGCAGCTTTAACGAAAGATAAATGCATCCAAAAATAGAACAAGAGAAAGCTATAGCCTTAAAATAGTAAACATACTTTATTTCAATCAAAAGAGATAAAAAGACATTATCATAAAGGTAGATATAAAAAGAGCTATGCGGATACACAGTGCAAATGGTATAATCGCCCCAGACTAGGACCAGGCAATGTCATGGGTCATTAGGTACAGGGTATAGTCAAGAGCGTACAGACGCTTCTAGAGGCTAGTAAAGTGCTAATGTGCTTTAGTGCAGCGATTCTATATGTCAAAAGGAAGGCTGATTGCAGGTTAGTACATGTATTAATATATCCTAGTGGATAGTATGACCTAACTACGTTACCAGCAATTAAGCAAATGCTGCTATAGCAAACTGACGTGGTGACCCAAAGCGGATAAGGCACAGTGGCCGGGACACATTACCTGTAGCCGTGGAGCGATTCCCCGACGCGCGTTTCGCGTGTAGCTTTAACGAGGGGTAGGGTGCAGAGAAGAGTTACCGGCTTATATCATGTATGGACATAATGGCAGCGGCTGAGGCGGCGCTTCCGCCGGGGGGATCCACAGACGTCATCGGGCCTCGGCGTCATGCGGCGGCGCTCCTCCCCGCTCGACGCGTCAGAGCGGGGAGGCAGCACCGCACCACAGTAGACGCGTTGCCCCGGCAACGCCCAAGCAGGACGCCCAGCGGGAGCGCACACCGCTGCAGAGGCGGCTTCATATAGATGCTAGAGGGGGTAACTGGAGGAAATCCCTTGCCCAATTGGAGGCCCGGTGGATCCACAGAATAGGGTCAGTTCAGCCGTATGGTTTAAATGAAATTCTCAGTTTTGCCCCATTTCTCTAATCTATTTTATTATACTTTTTTAGTGCTTTTATCATGTTTTTATATTAATATCTATACTTTTCTTCTGTAATAGTTTCACCTGTGCATTCCGTCTACGGTACTCTTCTCTCTTTTGAAATCCACGGACATGATGGAGACTAGCTGCTGTGTAGTGGAAAAGATCAGCGCATTACAACGAACTGCAATCGGCTTAATCCATTCCATATGGGGACTACTTCTTTCCATCTTGGAGTTTTGGAAACGTTTATACTTTGTTACTTATATATATGCTCTCTTTTTATACATATGTCTGTTTTTTCGGCCATTTTTATATGCATTAGAGCTTTTGGATTATATGGCACATATGCCGTTTCTTTCCTTTATACACTGATATATATATATATTTTCTGCTTTCTGAAATTGGCAGGTTATTTTTAAGGCGCAACTTTTGCCTCCATATACACCTTTCCCCTTTATCCCTTTCCCATTTTCCCCGGAGCAGCCCCTCACATCACACATCTTCCCCTTCCACAGCTTCCCCATTAGTACACTTGTTCGCTTATTATCCATAAGCCCTTCATGGACCCCTATACACGCCTTTCACTCACAGATTTTTATCAGACATAGAGCATAGTTACCTTCCTCTTAGCCCCTGGCAGTTGTTCGCTGTACACACCAGTACCTGCTGAAGCCGCCCCTGCAGCGGTGTGCGCTCCCGCTGGGCGTCCTGCTTGGGCGTTGCCTGGGCAATGCGTCTACTGTGGTGCGGTGCTGCCTCCCCGCTCTGACGCGTCGAGCGGGGAGGAGCGCCGCCGCATGATGGCGAGGCCCGATGACGTCTGCGGATCCCCCCGGCGGAAGCACCGCCTCAGCCGCTGCCATTATGTCCATACATGATATAAGCCGGTAACTCTTCTCTGCACCCTACCCCTCGTTAAAGCTACACTCGAAACGCGCGTCGGGGAATCGCTCCACGGCTACAGGTAATGTGTCCCGGCCACTGTGCCTTATCCGCTTTGGGTCACCACGTCAGTTTGCTATAGCAGCATTTGCTTAATTGCTGGTAACGTAGTTAGGTCATACTATCCACTAGGATATATTAATACATGTACTAACCTGCAATCCTCTTCCTATCAGCCTTCCTTTTGACATATAGAATCGCTGCACTAAAGCACATTAGCACTTTACTAGCCTCTAGAAGCGTCTGTACGCTCTTGACTATACCCTGTACCTAATGACCCATGACATTGCCTGGTCCTAGTCTGGGGCGATTATACCATTTGCACTGTGTATCCGCATAGCTCTTTTTATATCTACCTTTATGATAATGTCTTTTTATCTCTTTTGATTGAAATAAAGTATGTTTACTATTTTAAGGCTATAGCTTTCTCTTGCTCTATTTTTGGATGCATTTAACTTCAAGTAAAGTAGTCAACTGGAAGTTTGTATATCAGACTGCATGTTATACTTGGATCTACTTTATTTTTCAGAAATTAAAAATGAGAAATTATGTAAAATATAAAACATTTTGTTACGTTCTTTTTTATTACAAAATGTTAGATGTCTTCTCTATTTTCTGTTTATAGTCATTCTTTTTATGTTTCTTCATGATTCTTCTATTTTATATCCACGTTGTAACTTTTAGACATAATGAAAGACTTTTCCAAATGATGATGAGCTTATCACGTCTCCATCGATGGAGGTTCAGGCGATGATTTATTTGATCCCACGCAGTTAGGTGGAAAAATATTATAATATAAATAGAATCCAATGAGCTATCCAATTCATGTACAGACAATTCAGACACTCCAGAGAGATGCTTTTCGCTCTGAGATACTGAACCTTGTCCACAGTTGCTAAATCTCTGAAAATGTCTAGCAAGCTAATGGAAATAGAGATGACCTACCGGACTTTTGGAATAGTTAGTAAATCACCTTGTTTCATGTCAAAACCTTCTAAAACCTCCTGGATCGCAGAGCTTTCTAAGGCTACAAACACATATTCAAGGTGCGAGCAACACAACTAGGGGAACGCATGGAAATGATAATACAAGTAGAATGGAAGTGTTATAGGGAATTTTTGAAAAGACGTGCTGCACTTCCTGACATTCTGAAAGGGTTACTCTAAAATTTGGCAATTTTGGCTTTGACTTATTCAATTTGATTCAACCAATCGATTTGATTCTGATCTGTTGGTAATAAGCAGTGTACACTTCATTCACCACGACAGTGACCAGAATACAAAGGTAGGAAATGTTGGCATGGTGATATAAGGAGATGAGTTATTCAATTTGTGTCTCACATCCATGTCTATTGTTAAGTCAGCGTAGTACAGAAAACGAATATGTATAAACTTTATTATAGATTTTCTCATGTTCTGCTTAAAGATTTTTCTGGCATTATGTGTATGTTAAACAATGTAAAAATAATACTGAGTATACCAATCTAATTATCTATCATCTCCTAGATGACGCCACCGTAAAGTGCGCGTCAGGCACACATGTGCTAGGATAATTGATCTACACACACGATTTTATTAAACACAATTTGTTAAAGTTACAGTGGGTACGGAAAGTATTCAGACCCCTTGAAATTTTTCACTAAAGCCACGGTTTTTCATTTTAACTTTTGGAGTGCTGCCTATTTTTTTTCAGATTTTCTACTTTGGAGGTATGGACATCACTTTTACAGGTTTTATTGCACCTGTTTTTTTTGTATTGCTGCCAAATTTTCTTTAATTATCTAACTATCTATCTATCTATCTATCTATCTATCATCTATCTATCATCTATCTATCTATCTATCTATCTATCTATCTATCTATCTATCTATCCCATATCTATCTATCTATCTATCATCTATCTATCCCATATCTATCTATCTATCTATCTATCTATCTATCTATCTATCTATCTATCTATCTATCTATCTATCTATCTATCTATCTATCCCATATCTATCTATCTATCATCTATCTATCCCATATCTATCTATCTATCTATCTATCTATCTATCTATCTATCTATCTATCTTTCTGTTCATCATTGTCATGTATTTTAAGAGGCATAGAATAGCAGGACAAGGACATAATATTGCCAATTTACAAAGTTTTAGTGAAGCCTCATCTGGAATATGGAGATTAGTTTTGGGCATCAGTTCATACAGATGAGGCCTAGGAGTTAGAAAAAGTACAAAGAAAAGCTACATAATTGATAAAGGGCATGTAGGAACTTGGTTAAGAAAAAAAAATAAAAAAAATGTATTTAGTCTTGAAAAGAGATGTTTAACCGGAGAGCATTTACATATGGTAAATGGCCCATGCAAAAAATATGGTCATAGGACGGCACGGTGGCTTGGTGTTTAGCATTGTTACATTGCAGCGCTGGGGTCCTAAGTTCAAATCCCACCACGGACAACATATGCAAGGAGTTTGCATGTTGTCCCTGTGTTTTTGTGGGTTTCCTCTGGACACTCCAGTTTCCTCCACATTCCAAAAAGACATACTGATAGGGAATTTAGATTGTGAGACAGCGATGATAATGCATAGTGCTATATAAGCAAATCATAATAAAAGCTGTTTCATGTAAAAAAAAAATATGGAGGCAATGTCTTAATATGAGAAGTATTAATTTGTGAACAAGATAAATCCCAAGTTGGTCATAATAGGCACAGTCAATGATTTAGAAAAGGCCTAAATATTTTTTTAGAAGAAAAAAAAAATATTTCAGTACATGTATGAAATTCTAGGTCAGAATGTTGATCCAATCGATTAAACTTGGGATCAGGAGGAAAAAACTTGCTCTTTAGGGCAGACTGGGTCTTACATTATGGATGTACTCAAACCCCATAACCATTATTTTTTTGTAGCTTTCATCTGAACTTGATGCTTAGGTGTCTTTATTCAACTGTACTATGCATTTATTTATTACTTTTAAGGCAGTTATAGTAGGGTTTTGCAAACTTTAAACGTTAAAGGGAATCTGTCATAAGGTATTTAATACCCTATCTGGTAGAAACATGACATAAGGGCAGTGACCCTGGTTCCAGCGATGTGTCGCTTGGGTGCAGCAGTCATGATAAAATCTGTTTTTTTTAGCTGTAGGTATACCTGTGCTCTTAATGCATAACCATGTTTAACCCAACCCACACTTCTGATTGAATGCTTTCTCTGTACATTGTCAGAAAGCTGCCAATCAGTGGTGGGGGTGGGGCTTCACAGAGCAGTTGACTAGGAGGCCTGAGGCAGCTAGTCCTGTAGTAATAATCTACTGGTGAAACACTGATTTTATCGAAACAAAAAAACACACAGCTCAATAAAGGACACAAAGCTGGAATCAGGCTCTCAGCCTCTACGCCATGCTGTTCACAGATTTCAAAATAAAAACCAGTTGTTAAGTCCCTTGAAGTGAATACAATGTTATGAATGAAGTCGTTCCAAATTAATAAACTCTGCTAATGTGCATTTAACAATCAACTCCTTCCCTAAATGGTCCAAAATATAAATTGAATAACTCACTAAAATATAGTTACCTTATCTGAAACAACATATGGTATTTGTGATACAGCAGCTAATGGATAACGCCATAAAAGAGCTAAATACAGCCTTGACCTTATTTTCACCTTGAGTAGTAGACACTCATTAGCAGCAGAACATCAGCGTGTTTGCTAAAGCTGTGCCGCTCAATGCTTCTCTGTTTCAGGAAGTCTGAAACCGCTGTTTGCTTATCGTCTGCTAAACGACCCACATAGCAAAGCGCTCTATGCCCTTTAAAATTTAATGTTGAATTGCTGTTTAGTGCTGAAATCACTAAACTCCATTGTGCTTCAATTATTCAGGATTATGTGCACAAAATATATATTTTTTTAAAATATTTTTATAGATACACATCATTGGAAATTCCCGGCGTACAAAGTCATATATTTAATCAGATGCTAGAGATAATATTGAGATTAAAAACAATCAAGTTGGGAATAAAACCTATCAATTATTTATTTTCTGCCTAGAACGCCATCAAGGCACACCGGGATTTAGGAATTCAAAGTATTATGCAAGCAGATGAGGAAATAAAATAAATGGCGATAATAATGACGATACTGATAATAATAATTGCAGCTTCCCGCAACCTATTGGTCTAGATATTTAAGTGCATATTAAAAAATCATCATTTTCATGACAATTCAGAGTTGTGGGAGACTAAAGGGTGCAAAGGAAGAAATGATAAAATCTTTAATAAAATCATATTCTCGTCAAAAGCACTGGAAGGTAATAAAAATGCCACGTGCTCTAGTCCTCAAAGATATAGTGCGATGCGCAGAGTAGTTCCCATTACCAGCAACCTTCACACATTGTGGAAACCTGGTTTAGGAATTACAAAAAATACTCAAATTGCTTTTGCAAAACAATCATGGAAATTTTAAAATTTGATATTTTTTACAGTGTTTGCATATACAGTAAATTAGCCTTGTTTTTGCAAAATCATGTTATTATTTTTAAAGTGAAGAGTTTGATATTTTTTTATATTTCATTTATCAAAATCTCACAGTTTTTAGACTTGTTATTGATTTTTTTTAATTATTACTAAGTGGCGTAACTAGAGTCAGATGGATCCCACTGTTTAATTTGGCCCTATGCCCCCCTGCATGTTGGTTGGATGTCACATGCATGGACCCTTGTAGCGTTCTAAATTCTATATCCTGTAAAGGGAAATGTGTTCACTGTCATTCTTTTATTATGAATTAATGTCCCCCACCCTATACTAATGTCCCTCATACTGAGCCACTTCCAGGTATACACGTCAGTCTGTCCTAAGCCCATTTCAGGTATATAGGTCCCTCATCCTGGGCATCTTCCCGGTACAGGTGCTTCTCACAAAATTAGAATATCATCAAAAAGTTAATTTATTTCAGTTTTTCAATACAAAAAGTGAAACTCATATATTATATAGAGTTATTACAAATATAGTGATCTATTTCATATCTTTATTTCTGTTAATGTTGATGATTACGGCTTACAGCCAATGTAAACCCGATTGTCATTATCTTAGTAAATTAGAATAATTTATAACACCAGCTTGAAAAATTGTTTTAAAATTCAAAATGTTGGCCTTCTGAAATGTTTGTTCAGTAAATACACTGAATACTTGCTGAAAAAAAGAGAATGGACAGCACCTCCAAAAATCATAAGTTGATCTAAAGCTGAGAAAGGCAAAAATTAATATAACTGAATATGAGGTTTTCAGTTTAACATTCTGATCAGACTGTATGAAGCCCACTGCCACGTCACAGCAAACCTCGTAGTGGGTCCTACTGCCCTAACAGAGCAGAGCCATGCAGAAACCACCGCCACAGCGGCCATGCACCAGCAGGGGGGACGGCCTGTTGCCCCACAGCACCCATGTTGCAAGACAGATTCCCCATGACTCCAGACCACGCCGCCACACCAGCACAAAGCCACAGCAACAATGGCCACCACAGAGCACCAACACCAAAATGAAAGGAGCACAGAAACTCACCTTCCTCCAGCTCTTCAGTGAGAGCCAAAATGGGCAAGACCCCTTGCTTTGCACTCTCCTGCTAATTACAATCACCTGTGCCAAATGGGAAGAGTGCACATCCAAAGAAAAAAAAAAGAAAGAAAAGGAGAGATCATGCAATTTGCTGAAAAAAGAGAATGGACAGCACCTCCAAAAATCATACGTTGATCTAAAGCAGCTAGGCAAAAATGTATACAACTAAACATGAGGTTCTTAGTTTAACAATCGGATCAGACTGTATGATGACCACTGCCACGTGACTGCAAAGTAAGGGGTCTTGCCCATATTTTCTCTCACTGAAGAGCTGGAGCAAGGTGAGTTTCATTACTTCTTTCATTTGGTGTGGGTGTTGTGTGGCGGCCATTGTGGCTGCAGTTTTGTGCTGGTGGGGAATGGCGGTCAGGAGTCATGGGGACTCAGTCTTGCAGCATGGGTGCTGTTATGACCTGGTGGTTAGGAGCACCTGGAATGACCTAGCAACACTAGAAAAATTAGCGATGAAGCGACGGTAAAAATTAGCAAAGCCCAGGAACTTCTGCAGGCTCTTCACAGATGTCGGCTGAGTCCAATCATAAATGGCCTGAACTTTAACAGGGTCCATCTCGATAGTAGAAGGGGAAAAAATGAAACCCAAAAATGAAACCTTCTGAACCCCAAAGAGACATTTTGACCCCTTCACAAACAAGGAATTCGCACGAAGGACCTGGAACACCATTCTGACCTGCTTCACATGAGACTCCCAATCATCCGAAAAGACCAAAATATCATCCAAATATACAATCATGAATCTATCCAGGTACTCTCGGAAGATGTCATGCATAAAGGACTGAAACACAGATGGAGCATTAGAAAGCCCGAATGGCATAACCAGGTACTCAAAATGGCCCTCGGGCGTATTAAATGCTGTTTTCCATTCATCGCCCTGTTTATTTCGCACAAGATTATACGCCCCTCGAAGATCTATCTTGGTGAACCAACTAGCCCCCTTAATCCGAGCAAACAAATCAGACAGCAGCGGCAAAGGGTACTGAAATTTGACTGTGATCTTATTAAGAAGGCGGTAATCAATGCAAGGTCTCAAAGAGCCATCCTTTTTGGCCACAAAAAAGAACCCTGCTCCCAACGGTGATTACGACGGGCGAATATGACCTTTCTCCAAGGATTCCTTTATATAACTCCGCATAGCGGCGTGCTCTGGCACAGATAAATTAAACAGTCGGCCCTTAGGAAACTTACTACCAGGAATCAAATTAATAGCACAATCGCAATCCCTATGAGGAGGTAAGGCACCGGATTTGGGCTCTTCAAATACATCCCGGTAATCTGACAAAAACTCAGGGAATTCAGAAGGAGTGGAAGGCGAAATTGACAGCAATGGAACATCACCATGTACCCCCTGACAACCCCAGCCGGACACAGACATAGATTTCCAATTCAATACTGGATTATGGACCTGTAGCCATGGCAACCCCAAAACGACCACATCATACAGATTATGCAACACCAAAAAGCGAAAATCCTCCTGATGTGCTTATTCTTGGGCAAAGGCGTAGCATAAATTCCTCTCAATGGAATAGGATACTGCAAGGGCTCCAAGAAAAAACCACAGCACCTGGCAAACTCCAAGTCCATCAAATTCAGGGCAGCGCCTGAATCCACAAATGCCATAACAGAATAGGACGACAGAGAGCAAATCAGAGTAACGGACAAAAGAAATTTAGACTGTACCGTACTAATGGTGGCAGACCTAGCGAACCGCTTAGTGCACCTAGTACAATCGGAGATAGCATGAGTGGAATCACCACAGTAAAAACACAGCCCATTCCGACGTCTGTGTTCTTGCCGTTCAGCTCTAGTCAAAGTCCTATCACACTGCATAGGCTCAGGCCTATGCTCAGAGAATACCGCCAAATGGTGCACAGCTTTGCGCTCACGCAAGCGCCGATCGATCTGAATGGCCAAGGACATAGACTCATTCAGACCAGCAGGCGTGGGAAATCCCACCATGACATCCTTAAGGGCTTCAGAAAGACCCTTTCTGAAAATAGCCACCAGGGCACACTCATTCCACTGAGTAAGCACAGACCACTTTCTAAACTTCTGACAGTACACCTCCGCTTCATCCTGACCCTGACACAAAGCCAGCAAGATTTTCTCTGCCTGATCCACTGAATTTGGTTCATCATAAAGCAATCCAAGCGCCAGAAAAAACGCATCTACATCAAGCAATGCAGGATCCCCTGGCGCAAGGGAAAATGCCCAGTCTTGAGGGTCACCACGCAACAAAGAAATAATGATTTTTACTTGTTGAACGGGGTCACCAGAGGAGCAGGGTTTCAAAGCTAGAAACAGTTTACAATTATTTTTGAAATTCAGGAATTTAGATCTATCCCCAGAAAACAAATCAGGAATTGGAATTCTAGGCTCTAACATTGGATTCTAAACCACAAAATCTTGAATGTTTTGTACCCTTGCAGTGAGATGATCCACACAAGAGGACAGACCTTGAATGTCCATAGCTACACCTGTGTCCTGAACCACCCAGAGGCTTAGGGGAAAAGAAAGACAAAAAACACTGCAGAGAAAAAAAAATGGTCTCAGAACTTCTCTTATCCCTCTATTGAGATGCATTAATACTTTGGGCCAGCTGTACTGTTATGACCTGGTAGTTAGGAGCACCCGGAATGACCTGATGGTTAAACTCACACAGGACAAGCTCTGGGAAGTGGGAGCTCTGCCGACCGCAACCCCTAATCCTATCACACAACTAGAAATAGCCGTGGAGCGTACCTAACACGACCTAGACGCCTCTTCACAGCCTAAGAGCTAACTAGCCCTAAAGATAGAAAATAAAGCCTACCTTGCCTCAGAGAAATTCCCCAAAGGAAAAAGCAGCCCCCACATATATTGACTGTGAGATAAGATGAAAGTCACAAACACAGAAATGAAACAGATTTTAGCAAAAGGAGGCCAGACTTACTAAACAGACTGAGGATAGGAAAGGTATCTTTGCAGTCAGCACAAAACCCTACAAAAAGACCACGCAGAGTGTGCAAAAAGACATCCGCACCGACTCACGGTGCGGAGGTGCCACTCTGCATCCCAGAGCTTCCAGCTAGCAGGGCAAGATCATGATAGCCAGCTGGACAAGGAAACAATGAACAAATAAATAACTAGCAGGGACTTAGCTTCTGCTGGAGTAGACAGGTCACCAGAAAGATCCAAGAGCGAACTGAACCAGTACAAGAACATTGACAGCTGGCATGGAGTAATGATCTGAGTGGAGTTAAATAGAACAGCCAGCCAAAGAATAAACTACGTCACCTGTGGAAGGAACCTCAGAAGCAGCAGCTCCACTCACAGCCACCAGAGGGAGTCCATGGACAGAACTCGCCGAAGTACCATTCATGACCACACGAGGGAGTTCGATAACAGAATTCACAACAGGGTGCTGTGGGCCACCAGGCTTTCTGCCCTGCTGGTGCATTGCTGTTGTGGAGGTGGTCGGTGCACGGTTCCACTCCATAAGGGCGGTAGGACCCACTACGAGGTTTGCTGTGACATGGCAGTGGGCTTCATACAGTCTGATCAGAATGTTAAATTAAGAACCTCATGTTCAGTTATATATATTTTTGCCGAGAGGCATTGAAACATTGAATGATTTTTTGAGGTGCTGTCCTGTCTCTTTTTTGAGCATATTGCACTCATTACTTGGTCGGGGCTCCTTTTTCATGAATTACTGCATCATGGCGGCGTGGCATGGAGGCAATCAGCCTGTGGCTCTGCTGAGGTGTTATGGAAGCCCAGGTTGCTTTGATAGCAGCCTTCAGCTTGTCTGCATTGATGGGTCTGGTGTATCTCATCTTCCTCTTGACAAAACGCCAAAGATTCTCTATGGGATTAAGGTCAGGCGAGTTTGCTGGCCAATCAAGCGCAGTGATACTGTTGTTTTTAAACCAGGTATTGGTGCTTTTGGCAGTGTGGACAGGTGTCAAGTTCTGTGGGAGAATGAAATTTCCATCTTCAAAAAGTTTGTCGGAAAAGGGAAGCATGAAGTGCCAATTTCCAGGTAGACGGCTGCGCTGACTTTGGTCTTGAAAAAACACAGTGGACCTACACTAGCAGATGACATGGCTCCCAAACATAACTGATTGTGGAAATGTCACACTAGGCCTCAAGCAGCTATGATTGTGTGCCTCTCCACTCTTCCTACAAATTCTGGGACCTTAATTTCCAAATAAAATGCAAAATTTACTTTCATCTGAAAACAGCACCTTGGACTACTGAGCAACAGTCCAGTTCTTTTTTCCTTGGTACAGATAAGATGCTTCTGGCATTGTAGCCCATGTCCTGGATACATCTGTGCGTGGTGGCTCTGGAAGCAATGACTCCAGAAGCAGTCCAATCCTTGTGAATCTCCCCCAAACTTTTGATTGGCGTTTTCTTAACAATCCTTTCAAGGCTGCGGTTATGTCGGTTGCTTGTGCACCTTTTTCTATCACACTTGTCCCTTCCACTCAACTTTCCATTACTAAGCTTGAATACAGCTCTCTGTAAACAGCCAGCTCCTTTAGCAAGATTTTGGAGCCTGCTGAAACAGACTAAGAGACCTTTTTAAACCCTTAGGAAGTCTTTTTAGGTGTTTTTGTTAATTATTCTAATTTACTGAGATAATGACTTTTTTCTTTTCATTGGCAGTAAGCCATAATCATCAACACTAACAGAGATAAACAGTTGAGATAGATCACTCTGTTTGTAATGACTCTATGTAGTATTCAAGAGTCTCGTCTTGCATTGAAGAACTGAAAAAAATAACTTTTTGATGATATTGTAATTTTGTGAGAAGCACCTGTTTATATGTCCCCCTTCTTGGTATATATGTCCCCAATCCTGGTATACAGTATGTGTCCCTTATCCTGGTCCCCTTATTGGTATATATGTTCCCCATTCTGGTTTACAATTATGCTCAAAAGTTTACATATCCCATTTCTTAATACCATGTGTTGCCCCCTAACATCAATGACAGCTAGAAGTATTTTATGGTAGTTGCGGATGTAGTCTTTTGTGGATGTAGTTGTGCCCACTCTTCTTGGCAAAAAGCCTCCAGTTGCTGTAAATTCCTGGGCTGTCTAGAATGAACTTCGCTCTTGGGATCTCTCCAGAGTGGCTCAAAGATATTGAGGTCAGGAGACTGAGATAGCCACTCCAGAACCTTCACTTTCTTTTGGTGTAGACAATAACAGGTCGACTTGGCCTTGTGTTTTGGATCATTGTCATGTTGGAACATCCAAGTATGTCCCATGCGCAGCTGCCAGGCTGAAGAGTGCAAATTTGCCTCCAGTATTTGCTGATAACGTGCTGCATTCATCTTTCCTTCAACTTTGACCAAGTTTCCTGTGCCATGGAAGCTTACACATCCTCAAAACATCAGTGATCCACCTTTGTGCTTTACAGTAGGAATGGTGTTCCTTTCATCATAGGACTTGTTGACCTCTCTCCAAATGTAAAGTTTATGATTGTAGACAAAAAGTACAATTTTGGTCTCATCACTCCAAATTACCTTGTTCCAGAAGTTTTGAGGCTTGTCTCTATGCTGTTTTGCGTATTGTAGGCAATACTTTGTAGCGTTTGCTTATTAATGGCTTTCTTCTGGTGACTCAAACATGCAGTCCATTTTTCTTCAAGTACCTCCTTATTGTGCATCTTTAAACAGCCACACCGCTAGTTTTCAGAGGGTACTGTATTTCAGCTGATGTTATTTGTGGGTTTTTCTTTGCCTCCCGAACAATTTTTTTTTTTGGACGACATTTTTGTTGGTCTACCTGACCATGGTTTTGTTTCTACAGAGCCTCTTATTTTCCATTTGTTAATCACAGTTTGAACGGTGTTGACTGGCATTATCAATTCCCTTGATATACTTTTGTAACCCTTTCCTGTTTTGTACAATTCAACTACTTTTTCCCATAGATCCATTGACAATTCTTTTGCTTTCCCCATTACTCACAATCCAGAAACATCAGTGGCTGGATGAAAGAGGCAAGAGTCAGTCTGAATCCCAGAAACTCACTCAGCATTTATGCATACAAACTGATTACATAAAAACAGGTCACATGTCAGGATGTTACCTTTAGTAGCCATTCACACCCATTTGTGTCAACTTCTGTGCATGTAATCAGGCCTAAATCTGCAGGGTATGTGAACTTTTGATCAGGGTCATTTGGATGTTTTGGGTTGTCATTATTATTTAAAAAGAGAAAACAAAGTAGTGTGACAATAAATGGCTTCACCCAACCACTAACTATTTGTTAGGGCTAGCGGAACGCACCAAATAATAAGACTGATAGTGTACGGTGCGTTCGCAGCCCGGGGTCCACCGTGCAGAGATGGAACCTGCTGCTGAGTAGGGTTGAGCGAAACGGGTCGAACATTTTCAAAAGTCGCCGACTTTTGGCTAAGTCGGGGTTTCATGAAACCCGATCCGACCCCTGTGCGGGGTCGGCCATGCGGTACGCGACTTTCGCGCCAAAGTCGCGTTTCAATGACGCGAAAAGCGCCATTTCTCAGCCAATGAAGGTAAACGCAGAGTGTGGGCAGCGTGATGACATAGGTCCTGGTCCCCACCATCTTAGAGAAGGGCATTGCAGTGATTGGCTTGCTGTCTGCGACGTCACAGGGGCTATAAAGAGGCGTTCCCGCCGACCGCCATCTTACTGCTGCTGATCTGAGCTTAGGGAGAGGTTGCTGCCGCTTTGTCAGAAGCAGGGATAGCGTTAGGCAGGGTCCATTAACCACAAAACCGCTTGTGCTGCAGCGATTTGCACTGTCCAACACCACCCTCGGTGTGCAGGGACAGTGGAATTTTTTTTTTTTTTTTTTTTCCCCTCAGCGCTGTAGCTCATTGGGCTGCCCTAGAAGGCTCCCTGATAGCTGCATTGCTGTGTGTACGCCGCTGTGCAAACCAACTGCTTTTTTCAAAGCACAAATCCTCTTGTTCCTTCCTTTCTGCACAGCTATCTTTTTTGTTTGTCCACACTTTTTATTTCATTTGTGCATCAGTCCACTCCTTATTGCTGCCTGCCATACCTGGCTGAGATTACTGCAGGCAGGGAGATAGTAGCTGCCTGCCATACCTGGCTGAGATTACTGCAGGCAGGGAGATAGTAATTGTAGGACATTCCCTGTTTTTTTTTTTTTTTTTTTTTTGGTGGGAGATTAAGATTGGCAATTTGGCATTTCTGCTAGAGTGCCATCCCTGTGTGTGCCATCTCTCTCACATAGTGGGCCATAGAAAGCCTTTTCATTTTTCTGTATTTTTTTTTGTGGGGTGTATAAATTCTCCCTGATAAAAATACAGTGGGAGATTAATATTGGCCTTTGGGCTTGTGTGCCAGTCCTGAGTGTGCCATCTCTCTCACAAATAGTGGGCCATAGAAAGCCTATTTATTTTTTTTTTTGGTTTTATAAATTCTCCCTGAAAAAAAGGGAGATTAATATTGGCCTCTGGGCTTGTGTGCCAGTCCTGAGCGTGCCATCTGTGCCAGCCCTGAGCGTGCCATCTCTCTCACAAATAGTGGGCCATAGAAAGCCTATTTAATTTTTTTTTTTGTTTTATAAATTTTCCCTGAAAAAAGGGAGATTAATATTGGCCTCTGGGCTTGTGTGCCAGTTGTGAGCGTGCCATCTGTGCCAGTCCTGAGCGTGCCATCTCTCTCACAAATAGTGGGCCATAGAAAGCCTATTTAAATATTTTTTTGGTTTTATAAATTCTCCCAGAAAAAAAGGGAGATTAATATTGGCCTCTGGGCTTGTGTGCCAGTCCTGAGCGTGCCATCTGTGCCAGCCAGCCCTGAGCGTGCCATCTCTCTCACAAATAGTGGGCCATAGAAAGCCTATTTAATTTTTTTTTTTGTTTTATCAATTTTCCCTGAAAAAAGGGAGATTAATATTGGCCTCTGGGCTTGTGTGCCAGTTGTGAGCGTGCCATCTGTGCCAGTCCTGAGCGTGCCATCTCTCTCACAAATAGTGGGCCATAGAAAGCCTATTTAAATATTTTTTTGGTTTTATAAATTCTCCCAGAAAAAAAGGGAGATTAATATTGGCCTCTGGGCTTGTGTGCCAGTCCTGAGCGTGCCATCTGTGCCAGCCAGCCCTGAGCGTGCCATCTCTCTCACAAATAGTGGGCCATAGAAAGCCTATTTAATTTTTTTTTTTGTTTTATCAATTTTCCCTGAAAAAAGGGAGATTAATATTGGCCTCTGGGCTTGTGTGCCAGTTGTGAGCGTGCCATCTGTGCCAGTCCTGAGCGTGCCATCTCTCTCACAAATAGTGGGCCATAGAAAGCCTATTTAAATATTTTTTTGGTTTTATAAATTCTCCCAGAAAAAAAGGGAGATTAATATTGGCCTCTGGGCTTCTGTGCCAGTCCTGAGCGTGCCATCTGTGCCAGTCCTGAGCGTCCCATCTCTCTCACAAATAGTGGGCCATAGAAAGCCTATTTTATTTTTTTTTTGGGTTTTAGAAATTCTCCCTGAAAAAAGGGAGATTAATATTGGCCTCTGGGCTTGTGTGCCAGTTGTGAGCGTGCCATCTGTGCCAGTCCTGAGCGTGCCATCTCTCTCACAAATAGTGGGCCATAGAAAGCCTATTTAAATATTTTTTTGGTTTTATAAATTCTCCCAGAAAAAAAGGGAGATTAATATTGGCCTCTGGGCTTCTGTGCCAGTCCTGAGCGTGCCATCTGTGCCAGTCCTGAGCGTCCCATCTCTCTCACAAATAGTGGGCCATAGAAAGCCTATTTTATTTTTTTTTTGGGTTTCAGAAATTCTCCCTGGAAAAAAAAAGGGAGATTAATATTGCCCTTTGGGCTTGTGTGCCAGTACTAAGCGTTCCATCTCTCTCTCTCTCTCAGTCAGTGGGCCATAGAACGCATATTTTTGGTTTTATTTGTTTTCTAAATTCTCCCTGAAAAAATCATTTTATTTTATTTGGTTTCTAAATTCTTCCTGATAAAATCATATTTTTTTTATTATTTTTATTTCTAAAGTCTCCCTGAAAAAAAAAAAAAAAAAACAACCAAAAAAACAGTGGGAGATTAATATTGGCCTTTCTGCTTGTGTGCCAGTCTTGACTCCTGGGTGTGCCATCTCTCTCTCTCTCTCTCTCTCTCTCTCTCTCTCTCCAATTGTGGTCCATAGAAAGCCTATATTTTTTTTCCTTGATTTGGGTTCTAAAATCTACCAGAGAAAATAACTACATCAATCATTGGTAGAAAAATATTGGCCTCTGGGTTTGTGTGCCACTCCTGACTCCTGTGTGCGTCATCTCTCAGTCAGTGGGCCATAGAACGCCTATTTTTGGTTTTATTTGTTTTCTAAATTCTCCCTGAAAAAATCATTTTATTTTATTTGGTTTCTAAATTCTTCCTGATAAAATCATATTTTTTTTATTATTTTTTTTTCTAAAGTCTCCCTGAAAAAAAAAAAAAAAAACAGTGGGAGATTAATATTGGCCTTTCTGCTTGTGTGCCAGTCTTGACTCCTGGGTGCGTCATCTCTCAGTCAGTGGGCCATAGAACGCCTATTTTTGGTTTTATTTGTTTTATAAATTCTCCCTGAAAAAATCATTTTATTTTATTTGGTTTCTAAATTCTTCCTGATAAAATCATATTTTTTTTATTATTTTTTTTTCTAAAGTCTCCCTGAAAAAAAAAAAAAAAAAACAACCAAAAAAAACAGTGGGAGATTAATATTGGCCTTTCTGCTTGTGTGCCAGTCTTGACTCCTGGGTGCGTCATCTCTCAGTCAGTGGGCCATAGAACGCCTATTTTTGGTTTTATTTGTTTTATAAATTCTCCCTGAAAAAATCATTTTATTTTATTTGGTTTCTAAATTCTTCCTGATAAAATCATATTTTTTTTATTATTTTTTTTTCTAAAGTCTCCCTGAAAAAAAAAAAAAAAAAAACAACCAAAAAAAACAGTGGGAGATTAATATTGGCCTTTCTGCTTGTGTGCCAGTCTTGACTCCTGGGTGTGCCATCTCTCTCTCTCTCTCTCTCTCTCTCTCTCTCTCTCTCTCTCTCTCTCTCCAATTGTGGTCCATAGAAAGCCTATATTTTTTTTCCTTGATTTGGGTTCTAAAATCTACCAGAGAAAATAACTACATCAATCATTGGTAGAAAAATATTGGCCTCTGGGTTTGTGTGCCACTCCTGACTCCTGTGTGCGTCATCTCTCAGTCAGTGGGCCATAGAACGCCTATTTTTGTTTTTATTTGTTTTATAAATTCTCCCTGAAAAAATCATTTTATTTTATTTGGTTTCTAAATTCTTCCTGATAAAATCATATTTTTTTTATTATTTTTTTTTCTAAAGTCTCCCTGAAAAAAAAAAAAAAAAAAAAAAAAAAAAACAGTGGGAGATTAATATTGGCCTTTCTGCTTGTGTGCCAGTCTTGACTCCTGGGTGTGCCATCTCTCTCTCTCTCTCTCTCCAATTGTGGTCCATAGAAAGCCTACATTTTTTTTCCTTGATTTGGGTTCCAAAATCTACCAGAGAAAATAACTCCATCAATCATTGGTAGAAAAATATTGGCCTCTGGGCTTGTGTGCCTCTCCTGATTCCTGTGTGCGTCATCTCTCACTCAGTGGCCCATAGAAAGCATATAGTTTGTTACATTTGTTTTCTAAATTCTCCCTGCAAAAATCTATTTTTTTTTTTTTGGGGGGTTTCTAAAGTGTTCCTGAAAAAAATAAAAATAAAAAAAAAATAATAGTGTGACATTAATATTAACATTTGTGCTTCAGTGACAGTCCTGCGTGTGGGGCATCTCTCTAATTTGCAGCCACCAAAAAAAGAGTGTGTAACATTGGGCCTGATTTTCGCTGTGGTCTCACCAACCTGTAAAGGGGTAGCTAAATCATACTGAAGTTATAGCTCACCGTGTAAGTTGTGTGACTGCAACAAATAACGTTAGTTTGGTTACGTTTTTAAAACAATGAGGAAGTCTAGTGGAAGAGGTCGTGGCCGGGGGCGTTCATTGTCAGCTGGTAATGAGGGTAGTGGTAGTGGTGGAGCATCAGGTGGTCGTGGGGGAAAAAATATTGCACCTAAGTCTGGAGCTGTGGAGCCAGGTTCGTCGTCCGGCTACACAAGGCCTCGAACGCTCCCTTTTCTGGGATTAGGAAAACCGCTTTTAAAGCCGGAGCAGCAAGAGCAAGTTTTGGCTTATCTTGCTGACTCAGCCTCTAGCTCTTTTGCCTCATCTCGTGAAACTGGTAAAAGTAAAAGCAGCGCGTCGTTAGTGGATGTTCACGGTCAGGGACAAGTCACTTCCTTGTCCTCTTCAGCAAAAACAACAACAGAGAAGAATGCAGCAGGCGACACAACGGGTTACTCCATGGAGCTCTTTACACATACCGTCCCTGGCTTAGAAAGTGAAGCAGTTAACAGTCCATGCCCATTACAAATTGAATCTGACATGGAGTGCACTGACGCACAGCCACAGCCAGACTACTATGCTGGTCCTTTGACTCAGACCACAACATTGCCCTCGCAGGGTGCTGATCAAGAATCAGACCCTGATGAGACTATGTTGCCCCATCACGAACGCTATACCACCGAACGACACGGTGACACAGACGAAGTTGCGCAGGAGGTACAAGAAGAGTTATTAGATGACCCAGTTCTTGACCCCGATTGGCAGCCATTGGGGGAACAGGGTGCAGGCGGCAGCAGTTCTGAAGCAGAGGAGGAGGAGGGGCCGCAGCAGGCATCAACATCGCCACAGGTTCCATCTGCCGGGCCCGTATCTTGCCCAAAACGCGTGGCAAAGCCAAAACCTGGTGGAGGACAGCGTGGCCATCCGGTTAAAGCTCAGTCTGCAATGCCTGAAAAGGTATCCGATGCTAGAAAGAGTGCAGTCTGGCATTTTTTTAAACAACATCCAATTGATCAGCGCAAAGTCATCTGTCAAAAATGTTCTACTTCCTTAAGCAGAGGTCAGAATCTGAAAAGTCTCAATACTAGTTGCATGCATAGACATTTAACCACCATGCATTTGAAAGCTTGGACTAACTACCAAACGTCCCTTAAGGTTGTTGCACCCTCGGCCAATGAAGCTAGTCATCAACGCAACATCCCTTCCGGCAGTGTAGGACCACCATTTAGCGCACCACCTGCTGTATCTGTGCAGGTATCTTTGCCAGGCCAAAGCAGTCAGGGTCAGGGAATCACCAGTTTCGTAGTAGGAAACACTGCATCTAGGGCACCGGCGGCAACAATACCATCTCCCACCGTCTCTCAGTCTGCCATGTCCACCGGCACCCCCGCTAATTCCACGATCTCCAGCTCTCCAGTCCAGCTCACCCTACATGAGACTATGGTTAGAAAAAGGAAATACTTAGCCTCGCATCCGCGTACACAGGGTTTGAACGCCCACATAGCTAGACTAATCTCGTTAGAGATGATGCCCTACCGGTTAGTTGAAAGCGAAGCTTTCAAAGACCTGATGGACTACGCTGTACCACGCTACGAGCTACCCAGTCGACACTTTTTTTCCAGAAAAGCCATCCCAGCCCTCCACCAGCATGTTAAAGAGCGCATCGTCCATGCACTCAGGCAATCTGTGAGCACAAAGGTGCACCTGACAACAGATGCATGGACCAGTAGGCATGGCCAGGGACGTTACGTGTCCATCACGGCACACTGGGTAAATGTGGTGGATTCAGGGTCCACAGGGGACAGCAAGTTTGGGACAGTTCTGCCTAGCCCACGGTCTAGTAAACAGTTGTCTGTAGCCGTTCGCACCCCCTCCTCCTCCTCCTCCTCGTCCTCCTGCAGAAGCAAGAGCTCGTCCACAGACCGCAGTCGCACAAACACTCCATCCGCACCTGCCACTGTTGCACACCAGGTCTCCCATTATGGGGCAGCTACTGGCATACGTCAGCAGGCTGTATTGGCTATGAAGTGTTTGGGCGACAATAGACACACCGCGGAAGTTCTGTCCGAGTTCTTGCAGCAAGAAACGCAGTCGTGGCTGGGCACTGTAGATCTTGAGGCAGGCAAGGTAGTGAGTGATAACGGAAGGAATTTCATGGCTGCCATCTCCCTTTCCCAACTGAAACACATTCCTTGCCTGGCTCACACCTTAAACCTGGTGGTGCAGTGCTTCCTGAAAAGTTATCCGGGGTTATCCGACCTGCTCCTCAAAGTGCGTGGACTTTGCGCACATATCCGCCGTTCGCCTGTACACTCCAGCCGTATGCAGACCTATCAGCGTTCTTTGAACCTTCCCCAGCATCGCCTAATCATAGACGTTGCAACAAGGTGGAACTCAACACTGCACATGCTTCAGAGACTGTGCGAACAGAGGCGGGCTGTTATGTTTTTGTGGGAGGATACACATACACGGGCAGGCAGTAGGATGGCAGACATGGAGTTGTCAGGTGTGCAGTGGTCGAAGATTCAAGACATGTGTCAAGTCCTTCAGTGTTTTGAGGAATGCACACGGCTGGTTAGTGCAGACAACGCCATAATAAGCATGAGCATCCCCCTAATGCGTCTGCTGATGCAAAGTTTGACGCACATAAAGGATCAGGCGTCTGCACCAGAGGAAGAGGAAAGCCTTGATGACAGTCAGCGATTGTCTGGTCAGGGCAGTGTACATGACGAGGTACCGGGCGAAGAGGAGGTGGAGGATGAGGAGGATGATGGGGATGAGTATATTTTTAATGAGGAAGCTTTCCCGGGGGCACGGGAAATTGGTGGCGTGGCAAGGCCGGGTTCTGGTTTTTTGAGGGACACAAGTGACGTAGATTTGCCTGCAACTGCCCCTCAACCAAGCACAACCGCAGATTTGACAACGGGAACTTTGGCCCACATGGCGGATTATGCCTTGCGTATCCTCAAAAGGGACACACGCATTACAAAAATGATGAACGATGACGATTACTGGTTGGCCTGCCTCCTTGATCCTCGCTATAAAGGCAAATTGCAAAATATTATGCCACATGAGAACTTGGAACTAATATTAGCAACAAAACAATCAACTCTTGTTGACCGTTTGCTTCTGGCATTCCCTGCACACAGCGCCCGTGATCGTTCTCACACGAGCTCCAGGGGCCAGCAGACCAGAGGTGTTAGAGGGGCAGAAATCAGAAGTGGCGTTGGACAGAGGGGTTTTCTGACCAGGTTGTGGAGTGATTTTTCTATGACCGCAGACAGGACAGGTACTGCAGCATCAATTCAAAGTGACAGGAGACAACATTTGTCCAGTATGGTTACAAACTATTTTTCATCCCTTATCGACGTTCTCCCTCAACCGTCATTCCCATTTGATTACTGGGCATCCAAATTAGACACCTGGCCAGAATTGGCAGAATATGCATTGCAGGAGCTTGCTTGCCCGGCAGCTAGTGTCCTATCAGAAAGAGTATTCAGTGCTGCAGGTTCAATACTAACAGAAAAAAGGACTCGTCTGGCTACCCAAAATGTAGATGATCTAACCTTCATTAAAATGAACCACAACTGGATTTCAAAATCTTTTGCCCCACCCTGCCCGGCTGACACCTAGCTTTCCTATGAAAAGGTCTTGCCTGTGGACTATTCTGAATGACTTTTCCAATCTCGTAATTTTCTTCACCTGATTGTCCAGCATACGACATGTTTCCACCTCACGAAATGGCCAAACTCCCCACACGGGGCCGTGCTATCGCCACTTTGCGCTTGGACCCTTGAGAGTGCTGTTTGTCTGAAGAGGTGGGTGTGGCCGCTTTTGGTCGACGGCACTGCCACTGGGTCCCTCATAGTACAATAAAGTGTCTCTGGCGGTGGTGGTGCGCACCCAACGTCAGACACACCGTTGTAATATGAGGGGCCCTGTGCCTGTACCGCCGGCCACAAGACAGTTCCCCCCCCCAGCTCAAACAGTGCTCTACCACTAGCAAAATTATCTCTCACAGCTTCACCAATGTGTAGTCTAGCCGCTGACATCCTTCAATGCCTGGCACTGACAATACCATTGTTTTGACATTTTTGTTATGTTAGGCCTTCGAAGCCTGTCTGCGGTCCCTTCTTTCTACAACTACTACACTGACCAGGCCACTGCTGGCCGTGTTACCCTGGAACCAATTTAAAAGTGCCTACAGTCAGCCCAATTTTGTTATGTTAGGCCTTCGAAGACTGTCTGCCGTCACTCCTTCCACTAGACTTCCACTGACCATACACTGCTGCCCATGTACCCCTGGAACCAATTTAAAGTGCCTACAGCCAGCCCAATTTTGTTATGTTAGGCCTTCGAAGCCTGTCTGCGGTCACTCCTTCCACTAGACTTCCACTGACCAGACCACTGCTGCCCGTGTACCCCTGGAACCAATTTAAAAGTGCCTACAGCCAGCCCAAGTTTGTTATGTTAGGCCTTGGAAGCCTGTCTGCGGTCACTCCTTCCACTAGACTTCCACTGACCAGACCACTGCTGCCCGTGTACCCCTGGAACCAATTTAAAAGTGCCTACAGCCAGCCCAAGTTTGTTATGTTAGGCCTTGGAAGCCTGTCTGCGGTCACTCCTTCCACTAGACTTCCACTGACCAGACCACTGCTGCCCGTGTACCCCTGGAACCAATTTAAAAGTGCCTACAGCCAGCCCAAGTTTGTTATGTTAGGCCTTGGAAGCCTGTCTGCGGTCACTCCTTCCACTAGACTTCCACTGACCAGACCACTGCTGCCCGTGTACCCCTGGAACCAATTTAAAAGTGCCTACAGCCAGCCCAAGTTTGTTATGTTAGGCCTTGGAAGCCTGTCTGCGGTCACTCCTTCCACTAGACTTCCACTGACCAGACCACTGCTGCCCGTGTACCCCTGGAACCAATTTAAAAGTGCCTACAGCCAGCCCAAGTTTGTTATGTTAGGCCTTCTAAGCCTGTCTGCGGTCCATTCTTTCAACTACTACTACACTGACCAGGTCACTGCTGCCCGTGTACCCCTGGAACCAATTTAAAATTGCCTACAGCCAGCCCAATTTTTTTTGTTTTAGGCCTTCGATGCCTGTCTGCGGTCCATTCTTTCAACTACTACTACACTGACCAGGTCACTGCTGTCCGTGTACCCCTGGAACCAATTTAAAATTGCCTACAGCCATGTGTTATTATTTTAGGCCTTCGATGCCTGTCTGCGGTCACTCCTTCCACTAGGCCTCCACTGACCACACCACTGCTGTCCGTGTACCCCTGGAACCAATTTAAAATTGCCTACAGCCAGCCCAATTTTTTTATTTTAGGCCTTCGATGCCTGTCTGCGGTCCATTCTTTCAACTACTACTACACTGACCAGGTCACTGCTGTCCGTG
Source organism: Ranitomeya imitator (assembly GCF_032444005.1). Classification (NCBI taxonomy): domain Eukaryota; kingdom Metazoa; phylum Chordata; class Amphibia; order Anura; family Dendrobatidae; genus Ranitomeya; species Ranitomeya imitator. The sequence continues at coordinate 374,624,370 of NC_091284.1, read as the reverse complement.
TACCCCTGTAACCAATTTAAAATTGCCTACAGCCATGTGTTATTATTTTAGGCATTCGATGCCTGTCTGCGGTCCATTTTTTCAACTACTACTACACTGACCAGGTCACTGCTGCCCGTGTACCCCTGGAACCAATTTAAAATTGCCTACAGCCATGTGTTATTATTTTAGGCCTTCGATGCCTGTCTGCGGTCACTCCTTCCACTAGGCCTCCACTGACCACACCACTGCTGCCCGTGTACCCCTGGAACCAATTTAAAATTGCCTACAGCCAGCCCAATTTTTTTATTTTAGGCCTTCGATGCCTGTCTGCGGTCCATTCTTTCAACTACTACTACACTGACCAGGTCACTGCTGCCCGTGTACCCCTGGAACCAATTTAAAATTGCCTACAGCCATGTGTTATTATTTTAGGCCTTCGATGCCTGTCTGCGGTCACTCCTTCCACTAGGCCTCCACTGACCACACCACTGCTGTCCGTGTACCCCTGGAACCAATTTAAAATTGCCTACAGCCATGTGTTATTATTTTAGGCCTTCGATGCCTGTCTGCGGTCACTCCTTCCACTAGGCCTCCACTGACCACACCACTGCTGTCCGTGTACCCCTGGAACCAATTTAAAATTGCCTACAGCCATGTGTTATTATTTTAGGCCTTCGATGCCTGTCTGCGGTCACTCCTTCCACTAGGCCTCCACTGACCACACCACTGCTGTCCGTGTACCCCTGGAACCAATTTAAAATTGCCTACAGCCAGCCCAATTTTTTTATTTTAGGCCTTCGATGCCTGTCTGCGGTCCATTCTTTCAACTACTACTACACTGACCAGGTCACTGCTGCCCGTGTACCCCTGGAACCAATTTAAAATTGCCTACAGCCATGTGTTATTATTTTAGGCATTCGATGCCTGTCTGCGGTCCATTTTTTCAACTACTACTACACTGACCAGGTCACTGCTGCCCGTGTACCCCTGGAACCAATTTAAAATTGCCTACAGCCATGTGTTATTATTTTAGGCCTTCGATGCCTGTCTGCGGTCACTCCTTCCACTAGGCCTCCACTGACCACACCACTGCTGTCCGTGTACCCCTGTAACCAATTTAAAATTGCCTACAGCCATGTGTTATTATTTTAGGCATTCGATGCCTGTCTGCGGTCCATTTTTTCAACTACTACTACACTGACCAGGTCACTGCTGCCCGTGTACCCCTGGAACCAATTTAAAATTGCCTACAGCCATGTGTTATTATTTTAGGCCTTCGATGCCTGTCTGCGGTCACTCCTTCCACTAGGCCTCCACTGACCACACCACTGCTGCCCGTGTACCCCTGGAACCAATTTAAAATTGCCTACAGCCAGCCCAATTTTTTTATTTTAGGCCTTCGATGCCTGTCTGCGGTCCATTCTTTCAACTACTACTACACTGACCAGGTCACTGCTGCCCGTGTACCCCTGGAACCAATTTAAAATTGCCTACAGCCATGTGTTATTATTTTAGGCCTTCGATGCCTGTCTGCGGTCACTCCTTCCACTAGGCCTCCACTGACCACACCACTGCTGTCCGTGTACCCCTGGAACCAATTTAAAATTGCCTACAGCCATGTGTTATTATTTTAGGCCTTCGATGCCTGTCTGCAGTCCATTCTTTCAACTACTACTACACTGACCAGGGCACTGCTGGCCGTGTACCCCTGGAACCAACATCAGAAAATATAAAAATAAGTATTTTGCTTATAAAAAAGAAAATACTGGTGAGATATCAAATGCAGACATTTTAACATTAAAAACAAACACACAACTCTAATCTGGTACAGTACTAAAAATGGCCACCAGCTACAATTACTTTCTCCTGCAAGTAGTTAACTGAAAGTTTTTTTAAATTGAAAACACACATATGGCATCCACCGAGTGTTGTCCTGTCGCGTCTTCTTTATATTATTGCCGAGAAGATGCAAAATAATGAAAATAATAAAATCATTAATTACCAAAATAATAGAGAAAGTCAACACCACATTGCAAATAAACATTCATTCCAAATAAAGAAGCAGGGCGCGTCCGAGGGTGAGTATATACCTAATAAGAATATAATCACCCTCGGACGCGCAATGCTTATTTCCAACAGCCTTCCTTCCTAAGAATCAGCCCTTCCGTCGTGTAGAGAGACGTTGTGTTACACTCCAAGGTGTTCCCCAGGTTGCCTTTCCTGAGCTTCGATCTTCCGGCTCTCGTTTAGTAGTTCTTGGAAACTACTCTGCATTAGGCCTTCAAATTGGGTATGGGGTGTAGAGAGATGGTGTGTTCCACTCCAAGGTGTTCCCCAGGTTGCCTTTCCTGAGCTTCGATCTTCCGGCTCTCGTTTAGTAGTTGTTGGAAACTACGCTGCATTAGGCCTTCAAATTGGGTATGGGGTGTAGCGAGAGGGTGTGTTACACTCCAAGGTGTTCCCCAGGTTGCCTTTCCTGAGCTTCGATCTTCCGGCTCTCGTTTAGTAGTTCTTGGAAACTACACTGCATTAGGCCTTCAAATTGGGTATGGGGTGTAGAGAGAGGGTGTGTTACACTCCAAGGTGTTCCCCAGGTTGCCTTTCCTGAGCTTCGATATTCCGGCTCTCGTTTAGTAGTTGTCGGAAACTACGCTGCATTAGGCCTACAAATTGGGTATGGGGCGTAGAGAGAGGGTGTGTTACACTCCAAGGTGTTCCCCAGGTTGCCTTTCCTGAGCTTCGATATTCCGGCTCTCGTTTAGTAGTTGTCGGAAACTACGCTGCATTAGGCCTACAAATTGGGTATGGGGTGTAGAGAGAGGGTGTGTTACACTCCAAGGTGTTCCCCAGGTTGCCTTTCCTGAGCTTCGATCTTCATGCTCTCGTTTAGTAGTTGTCGGAAACTACGCTGCATTAGGCCTACAAATTGGGTATGGGGTGTAGAGAGAGGGTTTGTTACACTCCAAGGTGTTCCCCAGGTTGCCTTTCCTGAGCTTCGATCTTCCGGCTCTCGTTTAGTAGTTGTTGGAAACTACGCTGCATTAGGCCTTCAAATTGGGTATGGGGTGTAGCGAGAGGGTGTGTTACACTCCAAGGTGTTCCCCAGGTTGCCTTTCCTGAGCTTCGATCTTCCGGCTCTCGTTTAGTAGTTCTTGGAAACTACACTGCATTAGGCCTTCAAATTGGGTATGGGGTGTAGAGAGAGGGTGTGTTACACTCTAAGGTGTTCCCCAGGTTTCCTTGCCATTGCTTCGGTCTTCCGACTCTCGTTTAGTAGTTGTAGAAAAGTACACTGCATTAGGCCATACAAAATGGGTATGGGGTGGAGAGAGATGGTGTGTTACACTCCAAGGTGTTCCCCAGGTTGCCTTTCCTGAGCTTCTATCTTCAGGCTCTCATTAAATTGTGGTTAAATGGAACAACTGCATTTGGCGTACTAGTTGGTTTGGGGCCTACTATCGGTGTCTGCCACTCCTTGCTGTTCTCCTCCACTGAACAAAGCTGTGCCGCCTGTTTACTACGGTTGCCAATTTTGAACTGCATTTCGACTACTTACTGATTTGGCCCTACTCTCTGTGTCAGCCTCTCATTCCAGTTGTCCTCCACTGCAATGCCCCCTGGTTATTCCTGTGTTACCAATTTTGAACTGCATTTAGCCCACTTTCTTCTTTGGGCCTATATCTGTGTTTCCACTTCATCGTGCCCATTGCCCAGCCAGTGATAGATGAGTCTGCTGGTACATTGACCCATAACGCAACATTCCCCGTGCACGCTACACAACAACATTGTGACCCTGCTGAAAGTCAGGTTGCTCTTCCCGCATACCATACCACCTTACACGGGGACAAAGAGGAAGGTGCAGATGAAAGTGCAGGTTCCTTCATCAGGTGGGGGGAGGAATACTAGTTGGCGACGTCACTGGCACAGGGCCTCTCATAGTACGCAAAAGTGTTGCTGCCGGTGGGAGGCGCCCCCGCCGTGCAAACACACCGCTGTACTTTGAGGGGCCCTGTGCCAGTGCCAATGCCAACGAGTGGGCCCCCCCTGCTTGCTCAGGTTCACAGCACTTGCAAAGTTGAAATACTTACCTCTCCCTGCTCCACTGCCGTGACGTGGTCCAGATTTCCTGGGCCCACTAATTACTTGAACCAGCCCTACCCCCCACAACTTTAGCCAAATGACCCCCAATTTCAAATGCCTTCCAATTATTATAAGGTAAATTACGCTTGACAAGCTTCATTAAGAAGAATGGATGGTTTTGACATTAAAATGGCCACTCTAGGTGTTTTCCTGGCCCCCACTCACTGCCGACTATGCTGCCCCATTGACTTGCATTGGGTTTCGTGTTTCGGTCGATCCCGACTTTACGTCATAATCGGCCGATTTCACTCGACCCGACTTTGGACATAGTCGGGTTTCGCAAAACCCGGCTCGACTCTAAAAAGGTCAAGGTCGCTCAACTCTACTGCTGAGTAATGACGGACTATATGGCGGTACTCATAAGTATACTCGCGTGGGTTAAACTTCACCCAACGTGAAGGAAGCGATCCTGTTGCATCACAGGATCGCGGTACCGCACATAGAAGGCGAGCAAGCAGTCAGCGAACTTAACCCCAACTAGGATTAAAGTCCGATTAGACCACTTGCTGGCACAACACCGCAACAGGGTGTGTTAGGCAACTCTTATAATTAGAGCACCGAAGTGCGAACTGTGCCGAGCTGGCAGGCACCACTAAGCACCCAGACGTGGGTCAGAAAGCGCACTACTGGCGCGTGGCGCCGCACTGGCGGTCACAGCAATAGACGCTGATACGTGTGTGACACGTTGAGTGATTTGTCGGGCGCTAGATAGCAGCCATACTCCATACGCGAACAGTCATACAATAGGGTAGGGGTATTTAATGAACGACTTGCACTCACAACAAACACACGTATTCAATTGTACACTAGCGCATGGCCGTGCGGTCATGCGCAGTTTATATAATTGCAGGACAGGAAGTGGCCACAGAAACTTTGCCCTTCCAGGGCCTGCCAAGAGGACCAATGGAATGCGCTGCAGAGCCAGAGCACATGACCCTCGATCTCCAATGGGAGATCTTGCTCTGGGCATGCTCAGTGTGCGCAAACAAGGACTTAGTCCCAGGGAAGTCCGCTCGCCGCTGACCAGCACTGACCTTAATGGCAGGAGCCGAAGAAGCAGCAGTAACTCTCTGTACAGAGTGAGAGCGAGCAAGACACTGGGAGCGACGTCCCTGCTGAGCAGACTCCACTGCGGCTGGAGGAGAATGGGAGACCGCAGCGGAGACGGATCGAGATTCCCCCTGTGCAGCAGAGGAAACTCGACTCCTAACACTATTAGTGGAGAAAAAGTTTTGGTTTTAACATTCATATTCACTGAAAAAAAGGCAAAAAAGCAAAAATTCTGCCAGAGTATCTATTTTCGTTTTTGCATTTTCGTTGTTTGCTCCTCTTCCCAGAGCCATAACTTTTTTATTTTTCTATCAATATGGCCATATGAGTGCTTTATTTTTGCGGGACGAGTTGTACTTATCCCATCTGAGGACGACGGGCAATCAGACCATCCTCATGGAGTTGATTTCTAACCATTTGTGCAGACACATGCACATTTGTGGTCTGCTGGATGTCATTTTGCAGGGCTCTGGCAGTGCTCCTCCTGTTCCTCCTTGGACAAAGGCTGAGGGAGCGGTCCTGCTGCTGGGTTGTTGCCCTCCTACTGCCACCTCCACATCTCCTGGTGTACTGGCCTTTCTCCTGGTAGCACCTCTAGCCTCTGGACACTACGCTGATGGACACAGCAAACCTTCTTAACACAGCTCGCAATGATGTCCCATCCTGGATGAGCTGCACTACCTGAGCCACTGCTGTGGGGTGTAGAGTCCGTCTCATGCTACCACGAGTGTGAAAGCACAACCAACATTCAAAAGTAACCAAAACATCAGCCAGAAAGACTTGGTACTGAGATGTGGTCTGCAGAACCACTCCTCTATTGAGTGTGTCTTGATAATTGACAATAAAATCCATCTATTGGCTATTCCATTTGCACAAGAGCATGTGAAATTGATTGTCAAAGTGGACAGTCTGATTTCACAGAAGTTTGATTTACTTGGAGTTATATTCTGTTATTGAACTGAGAGAGAGAATTTTCTCCCTGAATGGAAAAATGGGTTAAATTAAAGGAATAGGTATTCTTCCGGTCATGCTCTGGATCCGTTTTTTTCTAAAAACGACGAATTGTGACTGATTCTAAAAAACGGATGTGTAAAAGAGGCCTAGGGGTAGAAAAGTATTTTGCTCCTCCTCATGTTTAAACCATTAGCTCTCTCTGAATTCTCTCTGCAACTAATGACGCTGTTTTCTCCCTAGCTCATGTGTTTTATTTGGTAAATGTAGTCCTAAGCCTAACCATAGTCCCAGCTCTTGTACTTACCCTATCTTAACGCTAACTCCAGCAAAGGTTAGAAAATATGTGTTATAGCATACAGTTTATTATATCATTAGAGCTTTTTGTTTAAAAGAGAACACTTTTTAAAATTTCAGACATATCCCTCTGCCTTTCCTATGACAAAATTACAAATGAGAGGAAAGGCAATGAGCAGTAAAAGAGCTCAGTGCAGCATTTGTTATCTCATTTGCTGCCTATGCACAGCAGCTGAGATGAGTTTGTCATCAGCTGCTATGCTTTGCATAAGCAGCAGCTGACATTTGCATTGGTACAATTGTACTGACCAAGACTTCAAAGCAGCCCCAACTTTGCTCAACTCGTTCACCAGCAGCTCATCAGGCACTCACTACAACCTTTCGTTGCTCCAAGAAGAAACAGCCATAGGTAGAATGAGGAGGGGAGCAATATTTTGCAAATCTATGGAATTTGACACCTAAGACCCTCCATCATTGTGCCCCCACCCCCTATGCAGCACTGATTATTAGCCACAAAAGAAGTAACTTCTTACATGCTGTAATATTTCACATACTAATATTCTTTTCTCTGTTTCAATCTATTCAAGACTGGTGGAAAATTAAATACAAAAATGAAAACTCTGGCTAAAATAATTATTGGCCTATTAGTCACGGATACCACATTTCAGTATTAAGAAGCACATATGCAGACAATCAAGTTCACCGCAATAATATTATATGTCATATACTGGTCATACATAACTGATCGTTCATATCATGTGGACGAATTCCAATTTCCTATATGTCTTCTTTAATCAAATCAAGGATTGAATCTTGGTATCAGATGGAAAACATACCCTGGGAAAATGTTAGACAATCTTAAGGTACCGTCACACATAATGATATCGTTAACGATATCATTGCTTTTTGTGACGTAGCAACGATATCGTTAACGCAAACGTTATGCGTGACAGCGACCAACGATCAGGCCCCTGCTGGGAGATCGTTGGTCGCTGGGGAAAGTCCAGGACTTTATTTCGTCGCTGGATCTCCCACTGACATCGCTGAATCAGCGTGTGTGATGCCGATTCAGCGATGTCTTCACTGGTAACCAGGGTAAACATCGGGTTACTAAGCGCAGGGCCGCGCTTAGTAACCCGATGTTTACCCTGGTTACCATTGCAAAAGTAAAAAAAAAAAACACTACATACTTACATTTCGGTGTCTGGTCACGTCCCTCACCTTCAGCTTCCCGCACTGACTGTGAGCGCCGGCTGACCGTAAAGCAAAGCACAGCGGTGACGTCACCGCTGTGCTTTATGGCCGGCACTCAGTCAGTGCAGGAAGCTGAAGGCGAGGGACGTGACCAGACACCGGAATGTAAGTGTGTAGTGTTTTTTTTTTTTTTACTTTTACAATGGTAACCAGGGTAAACATCGGGTTACTAAGCGTGGCCCTGCGCTTAGTAACCTGATGTTTACCCTGGTTACCCGGGGACTTCGGGATCGTTGGTCGCTGGAGAGTTGTCTGTGTGACAGCTCTCCAGCGACCAAACAGCGATGCTGCAGCGATCGGGATCGTTGTCTAGATCGCTGCAGCGTCGCTTAATGTGACGGTACCCTTACTCATTTCTCTGGAGCCAAAAACTGATCCTTCTTTGGATCAAAGAAGATATTTTGAAGAAGTATCTTAGATAACCATTGGTCAAATGTTTGGCTCGGAGTTATCTCTTTATACTATCCAGTATATATGCTTAAAAACATCAAGCCAATGAAGCTTATCTATTTCCCTGGTCATCTAAAGGAAGGTGGGCATAATGTCAGTATGTGTGGTAGTCTGTCTGTGGCAGTAAAGGTGGTAATGTCCACATCCCTGCTGATCTAGGACTGTCAAAAGGTCATTATCGGAATCTCTAGTTGAATAAGGCATCAAAACAATTAATGTCATAATATCTGGCATTTTAGGACAATCTCTATAGGAGCAGTGAGCTTTGAATTGGATAATATCACTATTCTTGATGGTCTAGTGCAGTTAAGGATTTAACATAATGATCGCTAGTGATCTAAGGCAATCAAATGGTTAATTTTGGTGGTGGACTGTGGAAGTACTATTGCTGTATAATTGAGGTCTAATCTATTAAAACATGGAATTAATTAACCTGATCGGTAAATGCCGTAAACCTCCCCTCCCCCAAAATCACAATACCAGGATGGTGGGATTATTTTGGTCACATCACCTTCTTATTTTTTTTATAGTAAGCAGCGTATGTACACAAATATCATATAAGTAAAAACATCAGCTCACCACCCAAGAAATAAAGCTCTTGATCACCCACATCAACAGAAATATGAAAATATTATAGGACTCAGAAAATGGCCACATTTGCAATAATCAGAATATGTTTTCTGCAGGTAAATAGAAAAAAAAATGTATTCATATTTTATATTGTTGCAATCAGATTGATGTAGACAATGATGTATCCAGGTAATTTTTGCCACATAATGAACGGCAGAAAAACAAACCCCCCCAAAAAAATAATGGACTTTTTTTCCCATATTTCAGTACATTGTGTAGTAAAATGAAAGGGGCCATTTGAAACTATAACTTGTCCTGCAAAAAGAAAGCCCTCACATGTACAGTATGTGTCAACAGAAAACTAAAAAAAAGTTATGACTGTTGAAAGAAGGAGGAAAAATTGAAAGTGCAAAAATGAAAAACTCACTGGCCCTTCAAGGATTAAGGGTGGAGCTCAGAGAGTGGACTATCTTTGGTCAGGGACAACTTCTCCTACAAATCGAAGAGATAACAGTACATTTGACCAGTTATGAAACAGCATATTTCTTTTATATCTACTGTTTGTGATCATTTCATAAAATCCATCTCCAGCTTTATCAGGATAAAAACAAAAAGCTAAACATCGTAGAAAATAAGTAAATCTGATTTGCTGTTTTCCATTGACGACTATATCCCGTTTTCACTCAACTCTATGCCTTAGTCCAGCGGTCCCCAACCTTTTTGACCTTGAGAGCCACATTCAGCACTGAGAGAGGGTCGGAAGCCACATTCATCTCTGAGAGGGGGTCACGAGCAACATCCTGCTTATGTCCCCCTCAAAGTCGTGTCAACCAAAGCCACCTTTATGGGTATAATGATAACCAAAGCTTTTCCACAGAAATCACTCCAAAGCAGTACACTGAGATCCAGGGGTTCCCACAAAGCCCCAATTCAGTATTATCCCATCCCATCAAGGACTCCCAACACTCTGTTGTATCCAGCTTCAAAAACCTCCTCTAACAGGTAGTATCATCCTCCAGCTTACCATACCTAAAACATCTTTATACCCCAGTATATGTGCATCCAGATCTTCTGTGCGGGCTACTCAAATATTCACAATTTTGAGGTGTACTCTTCATACCTGTTTGCTAGACCTGGAGCTAATGCACCAAGCAGGTAGACAGTCGCGAGCCACAATTCCTGGGACCGCGAGCCACATGTGGCTCCCGAGCTACAGGTTGGGGAGCCCTGCCTTAGTCTTTTGTCCCTTGCTATACTGAAAATTTCCACTTCATTCAATTTCTACATTTTCCATTTCATAATCAGTGTTCATTTAATTAAGTTGAAGAACATGGGTGGAAAAATCTGAAACTATAGGTGTTTCTACCCAACTGAGTGTGGAGAATCAGGAGACTTGTTTTAGGTGTGCAGTGGTTTTAAAAATTATTGTAGACATTTCAGTTGTGACCTTTATTTCTCAACTCATAATATCTTTTCACTTGATAAACCCTGAAGCATTGTGATGACCCAGATGTGTGCTACACTGTATGAAGGGTTTGCAATAGAATAGATAGAATTCTTTTGAGATTCCACCGAGGCATTGTTCTATATTCAGATATAGATCTATGTCTCCACAATGCATTACTGACTCCCCCGACAATTAGAATTTAATAGAGAATTCAGACCGCTTTACACATTTGATACCTCCTTCAAATTAGATTTGACACGTGATTCAGTAGGGATAGAATTAGTAAGACATCTGCACAGTCCAGCACCAAGGTGGTCGTCCTGTAACTTCGAGTGCAGAGTTTATTCTTAAGACTTACAGAATTAGCTACCTTTAATCAAAGGTGTTCTGCATTTCCACAGCTTCAGATATATTACTATTAGCAGTCAGTAAACATAGATTTTTTTCCTTGTCTGTAATGTACCAATAAATCAATGCATCTAAGTTAAATTCTATCAAACCTTCAAGGACCAAGACAGTAAGCATAACATAAGTCCAAAAACGTGATTTACTTTCATGATGCACTGTGACCTAAAGGTAAAGATGAAATCAAACATGTGGTTGAAAATTAGTGTGAATTATGTATCATCTACTGAACGCGAACACACTTTTGACTAAAGGATAGATGCATAAATGTTTCATGAATAATATTTAACCAGTTCAAGACCGGGCTATTTACCCCTATTCCTGACCAGGCATTTTTTTTTAAATACATATGCAGTTTAAAGATCTAAACATTTTTTTTCTCTTTGGAAATTTAAGTAATTTTTTTTTTTTTGGATGTATGGGGCTTTATTTTTATGTCACTGTGATATTCTTTTTTTTTTGCTTATATTGGGCAATAGTAGTGAAAAATAATAGAAATCATGGTCTGTTTTTCTTTCTATATTTTTTTTAATGATCACAAGAAATTGCTAAAATACATTAAAACGCTGTTTATGGAGGAGAGAAAGTGGTCTTGAAGGCACAGACGGTAATAAACCATATCTGCCTTCTCTATGGGGATCCCAGCTGTCTCCAGCAGTTAGATTCCCGCTCCTTCAGCTACACGAGCCCAAATATCACTGCAGGGTAGGGAATAGCGGGATTTAAGTCAATGAACACTCCTGAAGCTGTTACACTGATATTATTAATATTATTATTATATATGGCTTTGTTTGTTTAGCTGTGGTGTCATATAAGATTTATGTTGTATTTTTACAATATTCTTGAAAATGATGTATTATCAAATTCTTTGCTTACCTATGATTATCTAACACCATGCACCCCTAAAAGGATGTTCCTGTCTCATAAGATGATAGTATAACTGGGAAATTACTTTTACATGCAACACATTATGTTAATTAGGTATCTAATATCTGCCCCCCCCCTCCCCGAATCCTAAGAATGAAAGGGACACACATAGTCCGAGTTCAGCATTGCTTCCCCTTCTATTTTTTCCTTGCACAACCAAGTGGCTATAACAGGAGGGGAGGAAGCTGGGAATGAAGGAAGAAAGGAGTGACTTTGAAGCTATTGACTTTGACAATAAATAGTTATAGTCTCAGAATAACCTGCAACCATAAAGCTTATCTCTCTTTTTACATTTCTTATTTATTGATTTAGAAATGTCCTTATCACAAACAGAAGAGTTTTGTTCCTGTTGCAGCTCGTAACGCTGACCATACACAATGATATTGTAATTGATGCAACTCAGACAATCTTAAGACAATCTATGAAAATGAAAATGCATGTGCAATGTAAAGAGATCCCACTGCATGAGGCTATGCTTAGGTTGTGTACCGCTTATTATTTTTTTGCACCATTTGTTATACAGCTCGGCAAAAATTAAGAGACTTCCACATCAAAACCCTGTCATGGGCAGCCCAATCTCCAGACCTGAACCCCATTGAAAACCTCTGGAATGTAATGAAGAGGATGATGGATGGTCACAAGTAGGGTTGAGCGAAACGGGTCGTTCATTTTCAAAAGTCGCCGACTTTTGGCAAAGTCGGGTTTCATGAAACCCGATCCGACCCCTGTGCGGGGTCGGCCATGCGGTACGCGACTTTCGCGCCAAAGTCGCATTTCAATGACGCGAAAAGCGCCATTTCTCAGCCAATGAAGGTAAACGCAGAGTGTGGGCAGCGTGATGACATAGGTCCTGGTCCCCACCATCTTAGAGAAGGGCATTGCAGTGATTGGCTTGCTGTCTGCGGCGTCACAGGGGCTATAAAGGGGCGTTCCCGCCGACCGCCATGTTACTGCTGCTGATCTGAGCTTAGGGAGAGGTTGCTGCCGCTTCGTCAGAAGCAGGGATAGCGTTAGGCAGGGTCCATTAACCACCAAACCGCTTGTGCTGTAGCGATTTCCACTGCCCAACACCACCTTCAGTGTGCAGGGACAGTGGAAGCTACATTTTTTTTTTTTCCCCCTCAGCGCTGTAGCTCATTGGGCTGCCCTAGAAGGCTCCCTGATAGCTGCATTGCTGTGTGTACGCCGCTGTGCAAACCAACTGCTTTTTTCAAAGCACAAATCCTCTTGTTCCTTCCTTTCTGCACAGCTATCTTTTTGGTTTGTACACACTTTTTATTTAATTTGTGCATCAGTCCACTCCTTATTGCTGCCTGCCATACCTGGCTGAGATTACTGCAGGGAGATAGTAATTGAAGGACACTACCTGTTTTTTTTTTTTTTTTTTGTGGGAGATTAAGATTGACATTTCTGCTAGAGTGCCATCCCTGTCTGTGTCATCTCGCACTCAGTGGGCCATAGAAAGCCTATTTATTTTTTTGCTTGAATTGGGTTATAAAATCTACCTGAAAAAATCACTACATCAATCAGTGGGAGAAAAATATTGGCCTCAGGGCTTGTGTGCCACTCTTGACTCCTGTGTGCATCATCACTCACTCAGTGGGCCATAGAAAGCCTATTTATTTTTTTGCTTGATTTTGGTTCTAAAATCTACCTGAAAAAATCACTACATCAATCAGTGGGAGAAAAATATTGGCCTCAGGGCTTGTGTGCCACTCCTGACTCCTGTGTGCATCATCACTCACTCAGTGGGCCATAGAAAGCCCATTTTTTTTTTTTTTTTGCTTTATTTGGGTTCTAAATTCTACCTGAAAAAATCAATAAATCAATCAGTGGGAGATTAATATTGGCCTTTGGGCTTGTGTGCCAGTCCTAAGCGTGCCATCTCTCTCTCTCAGATAGTGGGCCATAGAAAGCCTATTTATTTTTATTTTTTTTTATTGGGTTTATAAATTTTCCCAGGAAAAAAAAAAAAAGTGGGAGATTAATATTGGCCTCTGGGCTTGTGTGCCAGTCCTGAGCGTGCCATCTCTCTCACAAATAGTGGGCCATAGAAAGCCTATTTATTTATTTTTTTTTGGTTTTATAAATTCTCCCTTAAAAAAAAAAGGGAGATTAATATTGGCCTTTGGGCTTGTGTGCCAGTCCTAAGCGTGCCATCTCTCTCTGTCTCTCAGATAGTGGGCCATAGAAAGCCTATTTATTATTTTTTTTATTGGGTTTATAAATTTTCCCTGGAACAAAAAAAAAAAGTGGGAGATAAATATTGGCCTCTGGGCTTGTGTGCCACTCCTGACTCCTGTGTGCGTCATCTCTCACTCAGTGGGCCATAGAAAGCCTTTTTTTGTTTTATTTGTTTTCTAAATTCTCCCTGAAAAAATCATTTTATTTTATTTGGTTTCTAAATTCTTCCTGAAAAAATAATTTTATTCTATTTTTTTTTTCCTAAAGTCTCCCTGAAAAAAAAAAAAAAAACAAATCAGTGGGAGATTAATATTGCCCTTTCTGCTTGTGTGCCAGTCTTGACTCCTGGGTGTGCCATCTCTCTCTCCAATTGTGGGCCATAGAAAGCCTATTATTTTTTTAGCTTGATTTGGGTTCCAAAATCTACCTGAAAAAATCACTACATCAATCAGTGGGAGCTAAATATTGGCCTTTGGGCTTGTGTGCCACTCCTGACTCCTGTGTGCGTCATCTCTCACTCAGTGGGCCATAGAAAGCCTTTTTTTGTTTTATTTGTTTTCTAAATTCTCCCTGAAAAAATCATTTTATTTTATTTGGTTTCTAAATTCTTCCTGAAAAAATAATTTTATTCTATTTTTTTTTTCCTAAAGTCTCCCTGAAAAAAAAAAAAAAAAAACAAATCAGTGGGAGATTAATATTGCCCTTTCTGCTTGTGTGCCAGTCTTGACTCCTGGGTGTGCCATCTCTCTCTCTCCAATTGTGGGCCATAGAAAGCCTATTATTTTTTTAGCTTGATTTGGGTTCCAAAATCTACCTGAAAAAATCACTACATCAATCAGTGGGAGATAAATATTTGTCTCTGGGATTGTGTGCCACTCCTGACTCCTGTGTGCGTCATCTCTCACTCAGTGGGCCATAGAAAGCCTTTTTTTGTTTTATTTGTTTTCTAAATTCTCCCTGAAAAAATCATTTTATTTTATTTGGTTTCTAAATTCTTCCTGAAAAAATCATTTTATTCTATTTTTTTTTTCCTAAAGTCTCCCTGAAAAAAAACAAAAAAAAACAAATCAGTGGGAGATTAATATTGCCCTTTCTGCTTGTGTGCCAGTCTTGACTCCTGGGTGTGCCATCTCTCTCTCTCTCTCTCCAATTGTGGGCCATAGAAAGCCTATTATTTTTTTAGCTTGATTTGGGTTCCAAAATCTACCTGAAAAAATCACTACATCAATCAGTGGGAGATAAATATTGGCCTCTGGGCTTGTGTGCCACTCCTGACTCCTGTGTGCGTCATCTCTCACTCAGTGGGCCATAGAAAGCCTTTTTTTGTTTTATTTGTTTTCTAAATTCTCCCTGAAAAAATCATTTTATTTTATTTGGTTTCTAAATTCTTCCTGAAAAAATCATTTTATTCTATTTTTTTTTTCCTAAAGTCTCCCTGAAAAAAAAAAATAAAAAAAAAAAAATCAGTGGGAGATTAATATTGCCCTTTCTGCTTGTGTGCCAGTCTTGACTCCTGGGTGTGCCATCTCTCTCTCTCTGTCCAATTGTGGGCCATAGAAAGCCTATTATTTTTTTTAGCTTGATTTGGGTTCCAAAATCTACCTGAAAAAATCACTACATCAATCAGTGGGAGATAAATATTGGCCTCTGGGCTTGTGTGCCACTCCTGACTCCTGTGTGCGTCATCTCTCACTCAGTGGGCCATAGAAAGCCTTTT
Source organism: Ranitomeya imitator (assembly GCF_032444005.1). Classification (NCBI taxonomy): domain Eukaryota; kingdom Metazoa; phylum Chordata; class Amphibia; order Anura; family Dendrobatidae; genus Ranitomeya; species Ranitomeya imitator. The sequence continues at coordinate 374,608,996 of NC_091284.1, read as the reverse complement.
TTTGTTTTATTTGTTTTCTAAATTCTCCCTGAAAAAATCATTTTATTTTATTTGGTTTCTAAATTCTTCCTGAAAAAATCATTTTATTCTATTTTTTTTTTTCCTAAAGTCTCCCTGAAAAAAAAAAAAAAAATCAAATCAGTGGGAGATTAATATTTACATTTGTGCTTCAGAGACAGTCCTGCGTGTGTGGCATCTCTCTCATTTGTTGCCACCAACAACAGAGTGTGTAACATTGTGCCTGATTTTCGTTGTGGTCTCACTCACCTGTAAAGGGGTAGCTAAATCATACTGAAGTTATAGCTCACCGTGTAATTTGTGTGACAGCAACAAATACTGTTAGTTTGTTTACGTTTTTAAAACAATGAGGAAGTATGGTGGAAGAGGTCGTGGCCGGGGGCGTTCATTGTCAGCTGGTAATGAGGGTAGTGGTAGTGGTGGAGCATCAGCTGGTCGTGGGAAAAAAAATATTGCACCTAAGTCTGAAGCTGTGGAGCCAGGTTCGTCGTCTGGCTACACAAGGCCTCGAACGCTCCCTTTTCTGGGAGTAGGAAAACCGCTTTTAAAGCCGGAGCAGCAAGAGCAAGTTTTGGCTTATCTTGCTGACTCAGCCTCTAGCTCTTTTGCCTCCTCTCGTGAAACTGGTAAATGTCAAAGCTAGGGTTGAGCGAAACGGGTCGAACATTTTCAAAAGTCGCCGACTTTTGGCGAAGTCGAGTTTCATGAAACCCGATCCGACGCCTGTGCGTGGTCGGCCATGCGGTACGCGACTTTCGCGCCAAAGTCGCGTTTCAATGACGCGAAAAGCGCCATTTCTCAGCCAATGAAGGTAAACGCAGAGTGTGGGCAGCGTGATGACATAGGTCCTGGTCCCCACCATCTTAGAGAAGGGCATTGCAGTGATTGGCTTGCTGTCTGCGGCGTCACAGGGGCTATAAAGGGGAGTTCCCGCCGACCGCCATGTTACTGCTGCTGATCTGAGCTTAGGGAGAGGTTGCTGCCGCTTCGTCAGAAGCAGGGATAGCGTTAGGCAGGGTCCATTAACCACAAAACCGCTTGTGCTGTAGCGATTTCCACTGCCCAACACCACCTTCGGTGTGCAGGGACAGTGGAAGCTCCTTTTTTTTTTTTTTTTCTCAGCGCTGTAGCTCATTGGGCTGCCCTAGAAGGCTCCCTGATAGCTGCATTGCTGTGTGTACGCCGCTGTGCAAACCAACTGCTTTTTTCAAAGCACAAATCCTCTTGTTCCTTCCTTTCTGCACAGCTATCTTGTTTGTTTGTCCACACTTTTTATTTAATTTGTGCATCAGTCCACTCCTTATTGCTGCCTGCCATACCTGGCTGAGATTACTGCAGGGAGATAGTAATTGAAGGACAGTTCCTTTTTTTTTTTTTTTTTTTTTTTGTGGGAGATTAAGATTGACATTTCTGCTAGAGTGCCATCTCTGTCTGTGTCATCTCTCACTCAGTGGGCCATAGAAAGCCTATTTATTTTTTTGCTTGATTTGGGTTCCAAAATCTACCAGAAAAAATCACAACATCAATCAGTGGGAGAAAAATATTGGCCTCAGGGCTTGTGTGCCACTCCTTACTCCTGTGTGTGCCATCTCTCACTCAGTGGGCCATAGAAAGCCTATTAATTTTTTTGCTTGATTTGGGTTCTAAATTCTACCTGAAAAAATCAATAAATCAATCAGTGGGAGATTAATATTGGCCTTTGGGCTTGTGTGCCAGTCCTAAGCGTGCCATCTCTCTCTCTCTCAGATAGTGGGCCATAGAAAGCCTATTTTTTTATTATTTTATTGGGTTTATAAATTTTCCCTGGAAAAAAAAAAAAGTGGGAGATTAATATTGGCCTCTGGGCTTGTGTGCCAGTCCTGAGCGTGCCATCTCTCTCACAAATAGTGGGCCATAGAAAGCCTATTTATTTTTTTGGTTGATTTGGGTTCATAATTCTACCTGAAAAAATCAATCAATCAATCAGTGGGAGATTAATATTGGCCTTTGGGCTTGTGTGCCAGTCCTAAGCGTGCCATCTCTCTCTCTCAGATAGTGGGCCATAGAAAGCCTATTTATTATTATTTTTTTTATTGGGTTTATAAATTTTCCCTGGAAAAAAAAAAATGGGAGATTAATATTGGCCTCTGGGCTTGTGTGCCAGTCCTGAGCGTGCCATCTCTCTCACAAATAGTGGGCCATAGAAAGCCTATTTATTTTTTTGGTTGATTTGGGTTCATAATTCTACCTGAAAAAATCAATCAATCAATCAGTGGGAGAAAAATATTGGCCTCAGGGCTTGTGTGCCACTCCTTACTCCTGTGTGTGCCATCTCTCGCTCAGTGGGCCATAGAAAGCCTATTAATTTTTTTGCTTGATTTGGGTTCTAAATTCTACCTGAAAAAATCATTAAATCAATCAGTGGGAGATTAATATTGGCCTTTGGGCTTGTGTGCCAGTCCTAAGCGTGCCATCTCTCTCTCTCAGATAGTGGGCCATAGAAAGCCTATTTATTATTATTTTTTTTATTGGGTTTATAAATTTTCCCTGGAAAAAAAAAAAAATGGGAACTTAATATTGGCCTCTGGGCTTGTGTGCCAGTCCTGAGCGTGCCATCTCTCTCACAAATAGTGGGCCATAGAAAGCCTATTAATTTTTTTGCTTGATTTGGGTTCCAAAATCTACCAAAAAAAATCACTAAATCAATCAGTGGGAGATTAATATTGGCCTCTGGGCTTGTGTGCCACTCCTGACTCCTGTGTGCGTCATCTGTCACTCAGTGGGCCCTAGAAAGCCTATTTTTTGTTTTATTTGTTTTCTAAATTCTCCCTGAAACAATCATTTTATTTTCTTTGGTTTCTAAATTATTCCTGAAAAAAATCATTTTTTTTGTATTTTTTTTTCTCTCAAGTCTCCCTGAAAAAAAAAAAAAAAAAAAAAAATCTGTGGGAGATTCATATTGCCCCTTCTGCTTGTGTGCCAGTCTTGACTCCTGGGTGTGCCATCTCTCTCTCTCTCCCCAATTGTGGGCCATAGAAAGCCTATTAATTTTTTTGCTTGATTTGGGTTCCAAAATCTACCAAAAAAAATCACTAAATCAATCAGTGGGAGATTAATATTGGCCTCTGGGCTTGTGTGCCACTCCTGACTCCTGTGTGCGTCATCTGTCACTCAGTGGGCCCTAGAAAGCCTATTTTTTGTTTTATTTGTTTTCTAAATTCTCCCTGAAACAATCATTTTATTTTCTTTGGTTTCTAAATTATTCCTGAAAAAAATCATTTTTTTTGTATTTTTTTTTCTCTCAAGTCTCCCTGAAAAAAAATAAAAATAAAATAAATCTGTGGGAGATTCATATTGCCCCTTCTGCTTGTGTGCCAGTCTTGACTCCTGGGTGTGCCATCTCTCTCTCTCTCCCCAATTGTGGGCCATAGAAAGCCTATTAATTTTTTTGCTTGATTTGGGTTCCAAAATCTACCAAAAAAAATCACTAAATCAATCAGTGGGAGATTATTATTGGCCTCTGGGCTTGTGTGCCACTCCTGACTCCTGTGTGCGTCATCTGTCACTCAGTGGGCCCTAGAAAGCCTATTTTTTGTTTTATTTGTTTTCTAAATTCTCCCTGAAACAATCATTTTATTTTCTTTGGTTTCTAAATTATTCCTGAAAAAAATCATTTTTTTTGTATTTTTTTTTCTCTCAAGTCTCCCTGAAAAAAAAAAAAAAAAAAAAAAATCTGTGGGAGATTCATATTGCCCCTTCTGCTTGTGTGCCAGTCTTGACTCCTGGGTGTGCCATCTCTCTCTCTCTCCCCAATTGTGGGCCATAGAAAGCCTATTAATTTTTTTGCTTGATTTGGGTTCCAAAATCTACCAAAAAAAATCACTAAATCAATCAGTGGGAGATTAATATTGGCCTCTGGGCTTGTGTGCCACTCCTGACTCCTGTGTGCGTCATCTGTCACTCAGTGGGCCCTAGAAAGCCTATTTTTTGTTTTATTTGTTTTCTAAATTCTCCCTGAAACAATCATTTTATTTTCTTTGGTTTCTAAATTATTCCTGAAAAAAATCATTTTTTTTGTATTTTTTTTTCTCTCAAGTCTCCCTGAAAAAAAAAAAAATCTGTGGGAGATTCATATTGCCCCTTCTGCTTGTGTGCCAGTCTTGACTCCTGGGTGTGCCATCTCTCTCTCCCCAATTGTGGGCCATAGAAAGCCTATTAATTTTTTTGCTTGATTTGGGTTCCAAAATCTACCAAAAAAAATAACTAAATCAATCGGTGGGAGATTAATATTGGCCTCTGGGCTTGTGTGCCACTCCTGACTCCTGTGTGCGTCCTCTCTCACTCAGTGGGCCCTACAAAGCCTTTTTTTTTTTTCTTTCCCTAAATTCTCCCTGAAACAATCATTTCATTTTATTTGTTTTATAAATTCTTCTGTAAAAAATAATTTTTTTTTAATTTTTTTTTTTTCTGAAGTCTCCCTTTTAAAAAAAACAAACACAAATCAGTGGGAGATAAATATTTACATTTGCGCTTCAGTGACAGTCCGGCGTGTGCCATCTCATTTGTTGCCAACAACAACAGAGTGTGTAACATTGTGGCTGATTTTCGTTGTGGTCTCACCCACCTGTAAAGGGGTAGCTAAATCATACTGAAGTTATAGCTCACCGTGTAAGTTGTGTGACAGCAACAAATACCATTCGTTTGGTAACGTTTTTAAAACAATGAGGAAGTCTGGTGGAAGAGGTCGTGGCCGGGGGCGTTCATTGTCAGCTGGTAATGAGGGTAGTGGTAGTGGTGGAGCTTCAGCTGGTCGTGGGAAAAAAATATTGCACCTAAGTCTGGAGCTGTGGAGCCAGGTTCGTCGTCTGGCTACACAAGGCCTCGAACGCTCCCTTTTCTGGGAGTAGGAAAACCGCTTTTAAAGCCGGAGCAGCAAGAGCAAGTTTTGGCTTATCTTGCTGACTCAGCCTCTAGCTCTTTTGCCTCCTCTCGTGAAACTGGTAAATGTCAAAGCAGCGCGTCGTTAGTGGATGTTCACGGTCAGGGACAAGTCGCTTCCTTGTCCTCTTCAGCAAAAACAACAACAGAGAAGAATGCAGCAGGCGACACAACGGGTTACTCCATGGAGCTCTTTACACATACCGTCCCTGGCTTAGAAAGTGAAGCAGTTAACAGTCCATGCCCATTACAAGTTGAATCTGACATGGAGTGCACTGATGCACAGCCACAGCCAGACTACTATCCTGGTCCTTTGACTCAGACCACAACATTGCCATCGCAGGGTGCTGATCAAGAATCAGACCCTGATGAGACTATGTTGCCCCATCACGAACGCTATACCACCGACCGACACGGTGACACAGACGAAGTTGCACACGAGCTACAAGAAGAGGTAATAGATGACCCAGTTCTTGACCCCGATTGGCAGCCATTGGGGGAACAGGGTGCAGGCGGCAGCAGTTCTGAAGCGGAGCAGGAGGGGCCGCAGCAGGCATCAACATCGCAACAGGTTCCATCTGCCGGGCCCGTATCTTGCCCAAAACGCGTGGCAAAGCTAAAACCTGTTGGAGGACAGCGTGGCCATCCGGTTAAAGCTCAGTCTGCAATGCCTGAAAAGGTATCCGATGCTAGAAAGAGTGCAGTCTGGCATTTTTTTAAACAACATCCAATTGATCAGCGCAAAGTCATCTGTCAAAAATGTTCAACTACCTTAAGCAGAGGACAGAATCTGAAAAGTCTCAATACAAGTTGCATGCATAGACATTTAACCACCATGCATTTGCAAGCCTGGACTAACTACCAAACGTCCCTTAAGGTTGTAGCACCCTCGGCCAATGAAGCTAGTCAGCAACGCAACATCCCTTCCGGCAGTGTAGGGCCACCATTTTCCGCACCACCTGCAGTATCTGTGCAGGTTTCTTTGCCAGGCCAAAGCCGTCAGGGTCAGGGAATCACCAGTTTCGTAGTAGGAAACACTGCATCTAGGGCACCGGTGGCAACAATACCATCTCCCACCGTCTCTCAGTCTGCCATGTCCACCGGCACCCCCGCTAGTTCCACGATCTCCAGCTCTCCAGTCCAGCTCACCCTACATGAGACTATGGTTAGAAAAAGGAAGTACTTAGCCTCGCATCCGCGTACACAGGGTTTGAACGCACACATAGCTAGACTAATCTCGTTAGAGATGATGCCCTACCAGTTAGTTGAAAGCGAAGCTTTCAAAGCCCTGATGGACTACGCTGTACCACGCTACGAGCTACCCAGTCGACACTTTTTTTCCAGAAAAGCCATCCCAGCCCTCCACCAGCATGTTAAAGAGCGCATCGTCCATGCACTCAGGCAATCTGTGAGCACAAAGGTGCACCTGACAACAGATGCATGGACCAGTAGGCATGGCCAGGGACGTTACGTGTCCATCACGGCACACTGGGTAAATGTGGTGGATGCAGGGTCCACAGGGGACAGCAAGTTTGGGACAGTTCTGCCTAGCCCACGGTCTAGGAAACAATTGGCTGTAGCCGTTCGCACCCCCTCCTCCTCCTCTTCGTCCTCCTGCAGAAGCGAGAGCTCGTCCACAGACCGCAGTCGCACAACCACTCCATCCGCAGCTGCCACTGTTGCACACCAGGTCTCCCATTATGGGGCAGCTACTGGCAAACGTCAGCAGGCTGTATTGGCTATGAAGTGTTTGGGCGACAACAGACACACCGTGGAAGTTCTGTCCGAGTTCTTGCAGAAAGAAACGCAGTCGTGGCTGGGCACTGTAGATCTTGAGGCAGGCAAGGTAGTGAGTGATAACGGAAGGAATTTCATGGCTGCCATCTCCCTTTCCCAACTGAAACACATTCCTTGCCTGGCTCACACCTTAAACCTGGTGGTGCAGTGCTTCCTGAAAAGTTATCCGGGGTTATCCGACCTGCTCCTCAAAGTGCGTGGACTTTGCTCACATATCCGCCGTTCGCCCGTACACTCCAGCCGTATGCAGACCTATCAGCGTTCTTTGAACCTTCCCCAGCATTGCCTAATCATAGACGTTGCAACAAGGTGGAACTCAACACTGCACATGCTTCAGAGACTGTGTGAACAGAGGCGGGCTGTTATGTTTTTGTGGGAGGATACACATACACGGGCAGGCAGTAGGATGGCAGACATGGAGTTGTCAGGTGTGCAGTGGTCGAAGATTCAAGACATGTGTCAAGTCCTTCAGTGTTTTGAGGAATGCACACGGCTGGTTAGTGCAGACAACGCCATAATAAGCATGAGCATCCCCCTAATGCGTCTGCTGATGCAAAGTTTGACGCACATAAAGGATCAGGCGTCTGCAGCTGAGGAAGAGGAAAGCCTTGATGACAGTCAGCCATTGTCTGGCCAGGACAGTGTACAGGACGAGGTAGCGGGCGAAGAGGAGGAGGAGGACGAGGAGGATGATGGGGATGATTATATTTTTAATGAGGAAGCTTTTCCGGGGCCACTGGAAATTGGTGGCGCGGCAAGGCCGGGTTCTGGTTTTTTGAGGGACACAAGTGACGTGGATTTGCCTGAAACTGCCCCTCAACCAAGCACAACCGCAGATTTGAGAACTGGAACTTTGGCCCACATGGCGGATTATGCCTTACGTATCCTCAAAAGGGACACACGCATAACTAAAATGATGAATGATGACGATTACTGGTTGGCCTGCCTCCTTGATCCTCGCTATAAAGGCAAATTGCAAAATATAATGCCACATGAGAACTTGGAACTAATATTAGCAACCAAACAATCAACTCTTGTTGACCGTTTGCTTCTGGCATTCCCTGCACACAGCGCCCGTGATCGTTCTCACACGAGCTGCAGGGGCCAGCAGACCAGAGGAGTTAGAGGGGCAGAAATCAGAAGTGGCGTTGGCCAGAGGGGTTTTCTGACCAGGTTGTGGAGTGATTTTGCTATGACCGCAGACAGGACAGGTACTGCAGCATCAATTCAAAGTGACAGGAGACAACATTTGTCCAGTATGGTTACAAACTATTTTTCATCCCTTATCGATGTTCTCCCTCAACCGTCATTCCCATTTGATTACTGGGCATCAAAATTAGACACCTGGCCAGAATTGGCAGAATATGCATTGCAGGAGCTTGCTTGCCCGGTAGCTAGTGTCCTATCAGAAAGAGTATTCAGTGCTGCAGGTTCAATACTAACAGAAAAAAGGACTTGTCTGGCTACCCAAAATGTAGATGATCTAACCTTCATTAAAATGAACCACAACTGGATTTCGAAATCTTTTGCCCCACCTTGCCCGGCTGACACCTAGCTTTCCTATGAAAAGGTCTTGCCTGTGGACTATTCTGAATGCCTTTTCCAATCTCGTAATTTTCAGCACCTGATTGTCCAGCATACGACATGTTTACACCTCACTAAATGGCCAAACTCCCCACACGGGGCCGTGGTATCGACACTTGGCGACAGCACCCGTGAGAGTGCAGTTTGTCTGAAGAGGTGGGTGAGCCCGCTTTTGGTCGACGGAACTGCCACTGGGTCCCTCCTAGTACAATAAAGTGTCTCTGGCGGTGGTGGTGCGCACCCAACGTCAGACAAACCGTTGTAATATGAGGGGCCCTGGGCCTGTACCGCCGGCCACAAGACAGTTTCCCCCCACCCCAGCTCAAACAGTGCTCTACCACTTGCAAAATTATCTCACAGCTCCACCAATGTTTAGTCTATGCGCTGACATCCTTCAATGCCTGCCACTGACAATACCATTGTATTGACATTTTTGTTATGTTAGGCCTTCGATGCCTGTCTGTGGTCACTCCTTCCACTAGGCCTCCACTGACCACACCACTGCTGCCCGTGTACCCCTGTAACCAATTTAAAATTGCCTACAGCCATGTGTTATTATTTTAGGCCTTCGATGCCTGTCTGCGGTGACTCCTTCCACTAGGCCTCCACTGACCACACCACTGCTGCCCGTGTACCCCTGGAACCAATTTAAAATTGCCTACAGCCATGTGTTATTATTTTAGGCCTTCGATGCCTGTCTGCGGTCACTCCTTCCACTAGGCCTCCACTGACCACACCACTGCTGCCCGTGTACCCCTGTAACCAATTTAAAATTGCCTACAGCCATGTGTTATTATTTTAGGCCTTCGATGCCTGTCTGCGGTTACTCCTTCCACTAGGCCTCCACTGACCACACCACTGCTGCCCGTGTACCCCTGTAACCAATTTAAAATTGCCTACAGCCATGTGTTATTATTTTAGGCCTTCGAAGCCTGTCTGCGGTCACTCCTTCCACTAGGCCTCCACTGACCACACCACTGCTGCCCGTGTACCCCTGTAACCAATTTAAAATTGCCTACAGCCATGTGTTATTATTTTAGGCCTTCGATGCCGGTCTGCGGTTACTCCTTCCACTAGGCCTCCACTGACCACACCACTGCTGCCCGTGTACCCCTGTAACCAATTTAAAATTGTCTACAGCCATGTGCTATTATTTTAGGCCTTCGATGCCTGTCTGCGGTGACTCCTTCCACTAGGCCTCCACTGACCACACCACTGCTGCCCGTGTACCCCTGGAACCAATTTAAAATTGCCTACAGCCATGTGTTATTATTTTAGGCCTTCGATGCCTGTCTGCGGTCACTCCTTCCACTAGGCCTCCACTGACCACACCACTGCTGCCCGTGTACCCCTGGAACCAATTTAAAATTGCCTACAGCCATGTGTTATTATTTTAGGCCTTCGATGCCTGTCTGTGGTCACTCCTTCCACTAGGCCTCCACTGACCACACCACTGCTGCCCGTGTACCCCTGGAACCAATTTAAAATTGCCTACAGCCATGTGTTATTATTTTAGGCCTTCGATGCCTGTCTGCGGTCACTCCTTCCACTAGGCCTCCACTGACCACACCACTGCTGCCCGTGTACCCCTGGAACCAATTTAAAATTGCCTACAGCCATGTGTTATTATTTTAGGCCTTCGATGCCTGTCTGCGGTTACTCCTTCCACTAGGCCTCCACTGACCACACCACTGCTGCCCGTGTACCCCTGTAACCAATTTAAAATTGCCTACAGCCATGTGTTATTATTTTAGGCCTTCGATGCCTGTCTGCGGTCACTCCTTCCACTAGGCCTCCACTGACCACACCACTGCTGCCCGTGTACCCCTGGAACCAATTTAAAATTGCCTACAGCCATGTGTTATTATTTTAGGCCTTCGATGCCTGTCTGCGGTTACTCCTTCCACTAGGCCTCCACTGACCACACCACTGCTGCCCGTGTACCCCTGTAACCAATTTAAAATTGCCTACAGCCATGTGTTATTATTTTAGGCCTTCGATGCCTGTCTGCGGTGACTCCTTCCACTAGGCCTCCACTGACCACACCACTGCTGCCCGTGTACCCCTGGAACCAATTTAAAATTGCCTACAGCCATGTGTTATTATTTTAGGCCTTCGATGCCTGTCTGCGGTCACTCCTTCCACTAGGCCTCCACTGACCACACCACTGCTGCCCGTGTACCCCTGGAACCAATTTAAAATTGCCTACAGCCATGTGTTATTATTTTAGGCCTTCGATGCCTGTCTGCGGTCACTCCTTCCACTAGGCCTCCACTGACCACACCACTGCTGCCCGTGTACCCCTGTAACCAATTTAAAATTGCCTACAGCCATGTGTTATTATTTTAGGCCTTCGATGCCTGTCTGTGGTCACTCCTTCCACTAGGCCTCCACTGACCACACCACTGCTGCCCGTGTACCCCTGGAACCAATTTAAAATTGCCTACAGCCATGTGTTATTATTTTAGGCCTTCGATGCCTGTCTGCTGTCACTCCTTCCACTAGGCCTCCACTGACCACACCACTGCTGCCCGTGTACCCCTGTAACCAATTTAAAATTGCCTACAGCCATGTGTTATTATTTTAGGCCTTCGATGCCTGTCTGCGGTCACTCCTTCCACTAGGCCTCCACTGACCACACCACTGCTGCCCGTGTACCCCTGGAACCAACATCAGAAAATATAAAAATAAGTATTTTGCTTATAAAAAAGAAAATACTGGAGAGATATCAAATGCAGACATTTTAACATTAAAAACAAACACATACAACAAAAATCTGGTACAGTACTAAAAATGGCCACCAGCTACAATAACTTTCTCCTGCAAGTAGTTAACTGAAAGGTTTTTTCAATTTTAAACACAGATATGGCATCCACCGAGTGTTGTCCTGTCGCGTCTTCTTTATATTATTGCCAAGAAGATGCAAAACAATGAAAATAATAAAATCATTATTTACCAAAAAAATAGAGTAAGTCAAAACCACATTGCAAATAAACATTCATTACAAATAAAGAAGCAGGGCGCGTCCGAGGGTGAGTATATACCTAATAAGAATATAATCACCCTCGGACGCGCCCTGCTTCTTTCCGACAGCCTTCCTTCCTAAGAATCAGCCCTTCCGTGGTGTAGAGAGAGGGTTTGTTACACTCCAAGGTGTTCCCCAGGTTGCCTTTCCTGAGCTTCGATCTTCCGGCTCTCGTTTAGTAGTTGTTGGAAACTACGCTGCATTGGGCCTACAAATTGGGTATGGGGTGTAGAGAGATGGTGTGTTCCACTCCAAGGTGTTCCCCAGGTTGCCTTTCCTGAGCTTCGATCTTCCGGCTCTCGTTTAGTAGTTGTTGGAAACTACGCTGCATTAGGCCTACAAATTGGGTATGGGGTGTAGAGAGATGGTGTGTTCCACTGTAGAGAGATGGTGTGTTCCACTCCAAGGTGTTCCCCAGGTTTCCTCTCCATTGCTTCGATCTTCCAGCTCTCGTTTAGTAGTTGTTGGAAACTACGCTGCATTAGGCCTACAAATTGGGTATGGGGTGTAGAGAGATGGTGTGTTACACTCCAAGGTTTTCCCCAGGTTTCCTCTCCATTGCTTCGATCTTCCGGCTCTCGTTTAGTAGTTGTTGGAAACTACGCTGCATTAGGCCTACAAATTGGGTATGGGGTGTAGAGAGATGGTGTGTTACACTCCAAGGTGTTCCCCAGGTTTCCTCTCCATTGCTTCGATCTTCCGGCTCTCGTTTAGTAGTTTTTGGAAACTACGCTGCATTGGGCCTACAAATTGGGTATGGGGTGTAGAGAGATGGTGTGTTCCACTCCAAGGTGTTCTCCAGGTTGCCTTTCCTGAGCTTCGATCTTCCGGCTCTCGTTTAGTAGTTGTTGGAAACTACGCTGCATTAGGCCTACAAATTGGGTATGGGGTGTAGAGAGATGGTGTGTTACACTCCAAGGTGTTCCCCAGGTTTCCTCTCCATTGCTTCGATCTTCCGGCTCTCGTTTAGTAGTTGTTGGAAACTATGCTGCATTAGGCCTACAAATTGGGTATGGGGTGTAGAGAGATGGTGTGTTCCACTGTAGAGAGATGGTGTGTTCCACTCCAAGGTGTTCCCCAGGTTTCCTCGCCAATGCTTTGATCATCATGCTCTCGTTTAGTAGTTGTTGGAAACTACGCTGCATTAGGTCTACAAATTGGGTATGGGGTGTAGAGAGATGGTGTGTTCCACTCCAAGGTGTTCTCCAGGTTGCCTTTCCTGAACTTCTATCTTCAGGCTCTCATTAAATTGTGGTTAAACGGAACAACTGCATTTGGCGTACTAGTTGGTTTGGGGCCTACTATCGGTGTCTGCCGCTCCTTGCTGTTCTCCTGGTTTCCTGTCCTGAAATTCCGTTTTCAGGCGCTCGTTAAGTAGTTGTTAATGTTAGACTGCATTTGGCCTACTAGTTGGGTTGGGGCCTACTATCGGTGTCTGCCACTCCTTGCTGTTCTCCTCCACTGAACAAAGCTGTGCCGCCTGTTTACTACTGTTGCCAATTTTGAACTGCATTTCGACTACTTACTGATTTGGGCCTACTCTCTGTGTCAGCCTCTCATTCCAGTTGTCCTCCACTGCAATGCCCCCTGATTAGTCCTGTGTTACCAATTTTGAACTGCATTTAGCCCACTTTATTCTTTGGGCCTATATCTGTGTTTCCTCCTCATCCTGCCCATTGCCCAGCCAGTGATAGATGAGTCTGCTGGTACATTGACCCATAACGCAACATTTCCTGTGCACGCTACAATGCAAGATTGTGACCCTGCTGAAAGTCAGGTCCCCCTTCCCGCATACCATACCACCTTACACGGGGACAAACAGGAAGGTGCAGATGAAAGTGCAGGTTCCTTCATCAGGTGGGGGGAGGAATACTAGTTGGCGACGTCACTGGCACAGGGCCTCTCATGGTACGCAAAAGTGTTGCTGCCGGTGGGAGGCGCCCCCGCCGTGCAAACACACCGCTGTACTTTGAGGGGCCCTGTGCCAGTGCCAATGCCAACGAGTGGGCCCCCCCTGCTTGCTCAGGTTCACAGCACTTGCAAAGTTGAAATACTTACCTCTCCCTGCTCCACTGCCGTGACGTGGTCCAGATTTCCTGGGCCCACTAATTACTTGAACCAGCCCTACCCACCACAACTTTAGCCAAATGACCCCCAATTTCAAATGCCTTCCAATTATTATAAGGTAAATTACGCTTGACAAGCTTCATTAAGAAGAATGGATGGTTTTGACATTAAAATGGGCACTCTAGGTGTTTTCCTGGCCCCCACTCACTGCCGACTATGCTGCCCCATTGACTTGCATTGGGTTTCGTGTTTCGGTCGATCCCGACTTTACGTCATAATCGGGCGATTTCACTCGACCCGACTTTTGAGATAGTCGGGTTTCGCGAAACCCGGCTCGACTCTAAAAAGGTCAAGGTCGCTCAACTCTAGTCACAAGCCATCAAACAAAGAAGAACTGCTTAAATGTTTGCGCCAGAAGAAGTGTGAAAGACTGGTGGAAAGAATGCCAAGACGCATGAAAGCTGTGATTAATAATCATGGTTATTCCACAAAATATTGATTTCTGAACTCTTCCTGAGATAAAACATTAGTATTGTTGTTTCTAAATGATTATGAACTTGTTTTCTTTACATTAGTTGAGGTCTGAAAGCACAATTTTTTTACCATTTCTCCGTTTCAGAGAAAAAATAAAACATTTTTTGCTTGGAACTTCGGAGACTTGTTGTCAGAAGTGTATAGAATAAAAGAACAGTTTACATTTTACTCAAAAATATACCAATAAAGAGAAAACTCAGACAAACTAAAAGTTTTGCAGTGGTCTCTTAATTTTTGCCAGAGCTGTATATACGGAAAGATAGTATGCTGTGTTAGCATTCTATTTGAATAGTGTGATTATCGATGTACAAAGTTGAGGGTCATCTTGAGGAATATGCAAAGGCTGGAGAGGGATCACCCTTAATTTTTTTTTAATAAAGAGTTATCTCTACAACAAAATTATAACAAAAACATGACAAGAAAAAAATCATCCCTGTACACATAATTGTTTCAAAACTTTAACGACAAGACTGCCGTTACGCCATTTCGGCAGCAGACATACAGACTTTTAAATCCTCTTTTGGGCACGGATCTAAAACCTATTAAAAAAGAGATAATGAAAATGACGAGGCTCTTCAATTGCCCTTTACCAAAAACATAATATTTTTCATTGGCACGAAAACCCCATTAAAAATAAGTTCAATCAAATTGGACACAGATTGATTAAGCTAAATCCAATTTGCCGAAATTTTGTGCAGAACAGGGACAATCTTGCTTAATTTAACCCAAAATCATGCCCTATGGCATGAAGGACAAGGACATCTCTCTTTAAATACTTCATTCTGACAGCTAGCGTTGGGCAGATCACACAAAATTAGAATTTGCTTGCCTGGATGTTTCTGGGAAATTTGATTTGCAGAGAAGCTATTCTCTGAGAATTGATTGTCCCTTGTTATGATTTGGGGTCTGTCTGGACCCTAGAGCATAATCATCATAATATGCAAAAAATAAAAAAATATTTATACTCAGCTTACCATTCACCTCTCCCATCCCCCTGGTCCTCACAGTCACCCACCCAGCCTGTTACCATATCTTCTGATCACCGCTGTTCGCACTGATATCTCCAGGACACTCACAATAAGCTGGGACTTTTGTCTTTGGTGAGGCCCTGGAGGTCTCTGCGCAAGTGTATGCAAGGTACCAGGGTTATCTGGGACATTTTTTCTACTATGGGGCTAAGTACTTAACTGCAGGTGCTTGCTAACTACCTGCCTGAACCTGAGTTTTGCACTGATGATGATGATTTTGTAATGCAAATGCAAAGTAAAGACGTAGCTCTAATGGTGCTGAAAAAACTGAATGAACTGATGATACCTTTGGTGAAGAAATCCACTTTGTTCTTCTTTAATCACCCTTTAAAGTTTTCTGCTAATTAGATTTTGGCGCACAGGGGCCGGACTGGGTCTTTTCCTCCCTGTCTGTGGTTCACCGACTCCACCACCTGCCTCCGGTCTGTGAATGACCTTCCTCTTATGTTTGAAATCTCAGCAGTGACCTGTCATTCACAGACTGGAAGCAGGCAGCGGGACCGGGGAGTCACAGACAGGGAGAAGAAGACAAAGTGCAGTTGGGCCCCTGTGTGCCAAAATACAGTTAGCAGAAAACTTCACAAGGAGGTTAAAGAAGAACAAAGTGGATTTCTTCACCAAAGGTATCAATGTAATTAATATTACAGTGCCATTACAGTCATGTCTTTACTGTACATCACTAAATTGTGCTGATAGATTCACTTTAAATACTGCAAAACTCAGGTTCAGGCAGATAGTTAACAACAACCTGCTGATAAGTACTTAGCCTCATAGTAGAAAAAAAAAACCAGATAACTTCTTTAACCCCTTAATCCCATATGACGTTCTATCCCGTCAAGGTGACCTGGGACTTAATTCACAGGGACAGGATAGTACGTCATAGCGATCGGCCGTGCTCACGGGGGGAGCGCGGCCGATCGCGGCGGGGTGTCAGCTGACTATCGCAGCTGACATCCGGCACTATGTGCCAGGAGTGGTCATGGACCGCCCCCGACACATTAACCCCCGGCACACTGCGAACATGATCGCAGTGTTCCGGCGGCATAGCGAAGCATCGTGCAGGGAGGGGGCTCCCTGCGTGCTTCCCTGAGACCTTCGGTACAAGGCGATGTGCTCACCTTGTACCGAGCATCTCCTCCCTGCAGGCCCTGGATCCAAAACGGCAGCGGGGTTGCATCCGGGTCCTGCAGGGAGGTGGCTTACCAAGCGCCTGCTCAGAGCAGGCGATGGTAGGCCAGGAGCAGTGCACGTCAGATCGCTGATCTGACATACTGCGCAGCAAAGATGATGCCCCCCCTGTGGCAATGTTATAAAGTAAAAAAAAAGTATTTAGATGCGTAATAAAAAAAAACTAAATAAAGAAAAAAAAATATTGTTCCCATAAACACATTCCTTTATCTAAATAAAAAAACAAACAATAAAAGTACACATAATTAGTATTGCCGCGTCCGTAACAACCCGACCTATAAAACTTGTCCCACTAGTTAACCCCTTCAGTGAACACCGTAAAAAAACGAGGCAAAACCAACACTTTATTATCATACCGCCGAATAAAAAATGGAATAGCACGCGATCAAAAAGACAGATATAAATAACCATGGTACCAATGAAAACATCATCTTATCCAGCAAAAAACGAGCTGTCTTACAGCGTCATCAGCAAAAAAATTAAAAAGTTATAGTCCTCAGAATAAAGCGATGCAAAAATAATTCTTTTTTCTATAAAATAGTTTTTATCGTATAAAAGCGCCAAAACATTAAAAAATGAAATAAATGAGGTATCGCTGTAATCTTACTATCCCGAAGAATAAAACTGTTTTATCCATTTTACCAAACGCGGAATGGTATAAACGCCCCCCCCCAAAAAAAAAAATTCATGAATAGCTGGTTTTTTGTCATACTGCCTCACAAAAATTGGAATAAAAAGCGATCAAAAAATGTCACGTGCCCGTAAATGTTACCAATAAAAATGTCAACTCGTCCTTCAAAAAACAAGACCTCACATGACTCTGTGGACCAAAATATGGAAAAATTATAGCTCTCAATATTTGGTAATGCAAAAAAATATTTTTTGCAATAAGAAGCGTCTTTTAGCGTGTGACAGCTGCCAATCATAAAAATCCCCTAAAAATCCCACTATAAAAGTAACTCAAACCCACCCCCCCTTCCTCACACCCTTAGTTAGGGAAAAATAACATTTTCCCATTAGAGTTAGGGCTAGGGTTAGGGCTAGGGTTGGGGTTAGGGTTGGGGCTAGGGTTTGGGTTCGGGCTAGGTTTAGGGTTAGGGGTTGGATAACATTTACGGTTGGGAGTAGGGTTAGGGGTGTGTCAGTGTTAGGGGTGTGGTTAAAGTTATGGTTGGGATTAGGGTTAGGGGTGTGTTGGAGTTAGGGATGTGGTTAGGGTTGGGGTTAGGGGTGTGGTGGGAATTAGAGGTGTGTTTGGGTTAGGGTTTCAGTTAGAATTGGGGGTTTCCACTGTTTAGGTACATCAGGGCTCTCCAAATGCGACATTGCGTCCGATCTCAATTCCAGCCAATTCTGCGTTGAAAAAGTAAAACAGTGCTCCTTCCCTTCCGAGCTCTGCCATGCGCCCAAACAGTGGTTCCCCCCCTCATATGGGGTATCAGCGTAGGACAAATTGGACAACAACTTTTGGAGACCAGTTTCTCCGGTTACCCTTGGGAAAGAGCAAAACTGGGTGTTAAAGATAATTTTTTGTGAAAAAAAATGATTTTTTATTTTTACGGTTCTGTGTTATAAACTGTAGTGAAATATTGGGGGTTCAAAGTTCTCACAACACATCTAGATAAGTTCCTTGGGGGGTCAAAGTAACAATATGGGATCACATGTGGGGGGTTTCTACTGTTTAGGTACATCAGGGGCTCTGCAAATGCAACGTGATGCCTTCAGACAAATCCATCTAAGTCTGCATTCCAAAGGAAATTCAAGGGAAAAGAAAACGGTCACTAGGGAGCGCTGTGAGGGTCACAGTTACAATTGAAAGGTCCACCGCAGCTCCAGCCGTTAACCTTCTAGGAGGATACAAAATGCAGTAAATAGTAATAACGGTCCTAGGAGCGCTGGAAATGAGACCAAAACAAGGATTTTAGTGTTGAACCACAACGCGTTTCAACGGTTAAACCGTCTTCATCAGGTAGAAGTTCCACCTGATGAAGACGGTTTAACCGTTGAAACGCGTTGTGGTTCAACACTAAAATCCTTGTTTTGGTCTCATTTCCAGCGCTCCTAGGACCCTTATTACTATTTACTGCATTCCAAATGACACTCTTTCCCTTCCAAGCTCTGCCATGCGCCCAAATGGTGGTTCCCCCACATATGGGGTATCAGCGTACTCAGGACAAATTGCACAATAACTCTTGGGGTCCAATTTCTCCTGTTACACTTGGGAAAATACAAAACTGGGGGCTAAAAAATATTTTTTGTGAAAAAAAAAGAATTTTTATTTTCACGGCTCTGCGTTATAAACTGTAGTGAAACACTTGGGGGTTCAGAGCTCTCACAACACATCTAGATAAGATCCTTAGGGGGTCTACTTTCCAAAATGGTGTCACTTGTGGGGGATTTCAATGTTTAGGCACATCAGGGGCTCTCCAAATGCTAAATGGCATCCCATCTCAATTCCAGCCAATTTTGCATTAAAAAGTCGAACGGCGCTAGTTCTCTTCCGAGCTCTGCCATGCACCCAAACAGTGGTTTACCCCCACATATGGGGTATCAGCATACTCAAGACAAATTGCACAACAACGTTTAGGGTACAATTTCTTCAGGTACCCTTGGGAAAATAAACAATTAGGGGCGAAAATTCATTTTTGTGAAAAATTATTATTTTTTATTTTTACGGCTCTACATTATAATCTTTTGTGATGCACTTGGTGGGTCTAAGTGCTCACCACTAGTGTTGAGCATTCCGATACCGCAAGTATTGGGTATTGGCCGATATTTGCGGTATCGGAATTCTGATACCGAGTTCCGATACTTTCAGTATATCGGATACCAATATCGGAAGTTCCCATAATTCAAACAGCCAGAATTCAGCCAATGAGGAATGATTAGAAGTGTGGGCACATCCTGTTCTACAAGGTAGGCATGTAACTACTGGCATGGCTGTGATTGGCTGCTGAAATGATGTCATGATGCACTATAAAAGTCGCTGCCGCCATTTTGGGTTCACTCTGCTGTGAATTCAGTTAGGGACAGGACACTGTGTTCTGACTGAGGGCTAGTTTAGAGATAGTGATTTGCTTCATTGTGCTTTACCCAGGCTAATTTAGCAACCGCTGTGTGAGAACCTTGTTTTTGCCTTGCAGCGCTGTTCACAGGTGTCTGCAAGGTGTCTGTGTGAGTGCAGCTCACTCTGTAGTCTGGTCTGCAGCCACCGCTGGTTGTAGTCAGCTCAGGGTGCATCGCAGCCTTATACCGTTCCATTGTCCATTTTTAAATTAGTGCAGCCTGCTTCACATTTGTTCAAATTTATCCTTTTAGTGGCTTCCCATCCATATACAGCTAGATTGTGGGAAAACACTATAGGATTGCATAGAGGAGCTTGGGCTAAACCTCTATGCATTTAATGTCTCCTCCACCTCCCCCAATACATCCTACATTATTCTTAGTTGATTTCCTTCATGTAGAATTAACCTACAAGGAAAGAAAGGGTTTATTTTAATTCCAATATTTTTGTCCCGTTGACTTGCATTGGTATCGGGTATCGGTATCGGCGATATCCGATATTTTTTTAATTTCGGCCGATACAATCCGATACCAATACTTATGGATATCGGAAGGTATCTCTCAACACTACTGACCACACATCTAGATAAGTTCCTTAGGGGGTCTACTTTCCAAAATGGTGTCACGTGTGGGGGATTTCATTGTTTAGGCTGTTATGAACTGGTGGTTTAGGAGCAACATGGGATGAGCTCTGAAGGAGGTGGTACCTGTACTGACCGCAGTTCCTAAGCTCAACACAACACTAGAAGTAGCCTTGGGATGTTCCTGTCACTCCCTAGACACCTCGTCACAGCCTAAGATCTAACTACCCCTAAAGATAGAAACAGGAAAGCTATCTTGCCTCAGAGAAAATCCCCAAAGGATAGATAGCCCCCCACAAATAATGACTGTGAGTGGAGAGGGAAAAGACATACGTAGAATGAAACCAGGATGTAGCAAAGGAGGCCAGTCTAGCTAGATAGATAGGACAGGACAGAATACTGTGCGGTCAGTATTAAAAACTAGAAAAATCCACACAGAGATTACAAAAATCTCCACACCTGACTAAAGGTGTGGAGCATAATTCTGCTTCCCAGAGCTTCCAGCTAAACTGAATAAATCATACTGACAAGCTGGACAAAACATAGAATGTACAGAACAATTAAGTCCACTACATGTGGACAGAAAAGAGCAAAGCAAGGACTTATCTTTGCTGAACTGGTCAGGATATCAGGGAAATCCAAGCAGAGATGTGAATCCAACCAGGAACATTGACAAGTGGCACTGGCTGAAGGGAAGAGCCAGGTATAAAAGCCGAGCAGAAAGACAATCAGTGGAAGCAGCTGCAGACTGCTAAATCCAAGGAGCAGCCATTCCACTTAAAACCACCAAGGAGCCCAAGAGCAGAACTCACAAAAGTGCCACTTACAACCACTGAAGGGAGCCCAAGAGCGGAATTCACAACATTAGGCACATCAGGGGCTCCCCAATGCAACATGGCGTTCCATCTCAATTCCAGCCAATTTTGCATTGAAAAGTCATTCAGCGCTCCTTCCCTCCCGAGCTCTGCCATGCACCCAAACAGTGGTTTACCCCCACATATTGGGTATCAGCATACTCAGGACAAATTGCACAACAAAGTTTTCTGGTAACCTTGGGAAAATAAATATTGGTGGCAAAAATTTCATTTTTGTGAAAAAATATTATTTTTTATTTTTCCGGCTCTACGTTATAAACTTCTGTGAAGCACTTGGTGGGTGAAAGTGCTCACCACACATCTAGATAAGTTTCTTAGGGGGTCTATTTTCAAAAATGGTGTCACTTGTGGGGGGTTTCAATGTTTAGGCACATTAGTGGCTCTCCAAACGCAATATGGCGTCACATCTCAATTACAGCCAATTTTGCATTGAAAAGTCAAATAGCGCTCCTTCTTTTCCGAGCTCAGCCATGTGCCCAAACAGTGGTTTACCCCCACATATGTGGTATCCTGGTACTCAGGACCAATTGTACAACAACTTTTGCCATCCATTTTCTCCTGTTACCCTTGGTAAAATAAAACAAATTGGAGCTGAAATCAATTTTGTGTTAAAAAAAATAAATGTTCATTTTTTTTTTTAAACATTCCAAAAGTTCCTGTGAAACACCTGAAGGGTTAATAAACTTCTTGAATGTGGTTTTGAGCACCTTGAGTGGTGCAGTTTTTAGAATGGTGTCACACTTGGATATTTTCTATCATTTAGACCCGTCAAAATGACTTAAAATGTGATGTGGTCCCTAAAAAAAATGGTGTTGTAAAAATGAGAAATTGCTGGTCAAATTTTAACCCTTAACTCCTTAACAAAACAAAATTTGTTTCCAAAATTGTGCTGATGTAAAGTAGATATGTGGGAATTGTTACTTATTAATTATTTTGTGTGACATATCTCTGTGATTTAAGGGCATAAAAATTAAAAGTTAGAAAATTGCTAAATTTTTAAAATTTTCGCCAAATTTCAGTTTTTTTCACAAATAAATGCAGGTAATATCAAAGAAATTTTACCATTACCATGAATTACAATATGTCTCGAGAAAACATTGTCAGAATCACCGGAATCCATTAAAGCGTTCCAGAGTTATAACCTCATAAAGGGACAGTGGTCAGAATTGTAAAAATTGGCCCGGTCATTAACATGCAAACCATCCTCAGGGCTTAAGGGGTTAATACTGGCGTATGAAACACCAGTATATCATGGTCAGTGTCTTGTAATCACTTGCTAATTTAGTAACTATATCATTTACTTGACTAATCCTGGAATCAATAACTTCCTCCCTTGTATTAAAGAGTGACAATTGAGCTTGCTTGAAGTGTTTCAGTGAAATAAGCCCTTCTCAATAACAACTACAGAGACCCCCTTTTTTTAGAAAAATGTACAAAAGATTGCATTTTAGTTGTCCATCATTACAGGTCCAATAAGTCCCTGTGAGCTTCTGAGCTACATTCTTGTTTTGATATTTGGCTTCCCTGCCCCCACTTCCTGAAAGGGCATCTGATGCCTTTGACACAAACTCAATTGTAGCCAGATGTAGGGTCATCTTATAAATGAGCCGGTGGCCAAGAGTGTTCATCAGAGCACCTAGGAACACTTACTCATGGTATCATGGTAATTCATGATAGTTCATGATTGGCCAATGTAAATCAAGGATGCACAACTTAATGTATGCATGTAATGTTTCTTATACTGTTTATAAGATTCAATATGAAGAGGATGGTTGGGCAGAAACTAAAAAGCAAAAATATGAAAACAGCAGTGCTAGCCAAGCATGTACATAAATTGAAAAGCTAAAAAATGAGAGGAAGGGAACCTGGAAAAAGAGTAAAACTGTACATCCAAAAGAGAATATATAATAAATTACAGATTACCGATGCAGCTGAATCCACGCACAAGGGGTGACGAAATGCAGAAAAAGTGTAGAAATAGACCAATATGACCATACAAACAAAACCCCCATCAAGTCCCTGTACTGGGCACTGATGTAGGGAAATATGGTGAAACCGCAAAGAGTTAATAGTATGCGTACTGTTATTGCCCTGCAGATCGTGAGACCATCACATGTGGGCTGCAGCTGACCTCGTGCCGCACATGGGAGCGGGGACAGCCACAAAACTCAGGACACAAATAGTACCGCACCAGGCAGAGACTCACTGAGGTTCAAAAGCAGCGATGTGTAGCGTGGTGAGGTCCATCCGGTTCTGCAGTGGAAGATCCGGCATGTAGGAGTTTAGGCAGGAGAGCGGGCAGGCAGGAATAGTCGACCGTGGCACAGTGGCACAATGAGGAGGCTGCGTGGAGCCAGGGAAAGCCCCAGCCGGTGGCGTCCCTGGATACGAGCCGGGGAAAAGGGGGAGGGAATAGCTGACGTGAAGCACACCGTGTGACGTTACAAAAGCTATGGGGCGGCACAAAGACTAAAAAGGAGACAGACACATTTTGAAGGAGTTGCGTCCTTCTTCATCAGGGAGGAGGCAACTCCTTCGAAACCCGTCGGTCTCCTTTCTGGTCTCTGTGCCGCCCTGTAGCTTTTGTGACGTCAAATGCTGTGCTTCGCGCCAACTGTTCCCTCCCCCTTTTTCCCCACTCATATCCAGGGATGCCACTGGCCGGGGCTTTCCCTGGCTCCACGCAGCCTCCTCATTGTGCCACTATGCCACGGTGAATTATTCCTGCCTGCCCGCTCTCCTGCCTAAACTCCTACATGCCGCATCTTCCACCGCAGAACCAGACGGACCTCACCACGCTACACATCACTGCTTTTGAACCTCGGTGAGTCTCTGCCTGGTGCGGTACTATTTGTGTCCTGAGTTTTGTGGCCGTCCCTGCTCCCATGTGCGGCCCGAGGTCAGCTGCAGCCCACATGTGATGGTCTCACGATCTGCAGGGCAATAACAGCACGCATACTATTAAATCTTTGCGGTTTCACCATATTTCCCTACATCAGCGCCCAGTACAGGGACTTCATTGGGGGTTTTGTTTTTATGGTCATATTAGTCTATTTCTACACTTTTTCTGCATTTCGTCACCCCTTGAGCGCGGATTCAGCTGCATCAGTTTTTATTGGTTATTCATCTGACAGTGGCGGCACCTACCTGTCCTGTCTCCTGCAGCTGAGGGATATATATATATTTTTTGTGAGGTAGCGCGTGTGTGTCCTTTTATGCTATAGATATAATAGAATATAGATTATTGTTATAAAGTAATAGAGTTATAGATATAGCCAAAAAAATAGTTTTATAAACAATTTAAAACATCCTATAGTGTAAAGTGCAACACATCAGGACCAGTAGAGTAATCCCCACGGAACAGCCAAAACTCAAACAGTGAAAAGTCAATTCTCTTTTTAATTCTTTTTTTTTTTCTATTTCTCCCTCTTAAGAAAAATAAAGAAGCAGTGGTATTCTTAATATATACATATGTGTGCAAACTGTAAAGTGTTGTGGAATATGTTGGTGCTATATAAACAAAATATTACTATTATTATTATTATGTAAGGAGGTGGACCAGCTGCCGTGTTCCACCTGAAGACATCAATTCTACTGTGGTTTTAGAATGTGAATAATGTACTGTTCCTAATATGATTCCTTGTTATAACAATTGTAGTTCCCCTGTCATCTGCAATAATAACTAATGGTCACAAGCTACCATTGTCCAGAATGCAGGTGAAGTTTGCTTAGTAAGGCCGGGATCACACATGCGAGAAATACGGCGGAGTCTCAAATGTTAATACCCAGCATTGCCGCCGTCACTCAGGACGCACATGCAGCCACACGCTCCGCTCCTGAGTGACGGCGGCAATTCTGGGTATTAACATGCGAGACTCAACCATATTTCTTGCATGTGTGCTCCCGGCCTAACACAACAGGCATATAGTTAGTTGAGGTTTAAGAGCCAGCCCAGTTTTGGGGGAGATCTGAGTGCTAGTGTCAAGTCCAGGAAGTGACAGGTTCAGTCAGTGTGTGGGCAGCAGTGAGTAAAGTCACAGGCCTGGGAAGCTGCTAGAGACAGCATGAGAATAATACTCTGGTCAGTGGATTGCAGCAAATACCCTTCCATGTGATTCCATCTAAATGGCTTGGGGCAACCTCAAAATGGAGGTCGGTGACCAGAGGCACACTCAGCTTGTGACGGTACAGAGAAAGATGGACTCAGACTACATGGGGTGGAATGTATTGCAATAAGGATATACTGCTAGAGATGAGGAAGATTCCCCAAGGCTAGGAAAGCCATTAAGAGGGACATGCCACCTGTGCCGAGGACCAGGGCTGAAGTTGTGTCCGGTCCCTGTGGGAAAGATGACAACCCGTTGGGCCTTATCCTCTGCATCTGCCTGTATATACTGTACATACTTCCATTCACAAAGTGGGACACACCTTGTCTGTTGGATGCCAGAGCGAGTGGGGACTGAAGTTCGCACACGACTAGAAATACCTGACTGGTAGTTCTGAAAAGCGACCTGAAATGACTAGTATCCTTAATGTTTTTTTTCTTTAATGAATCTACAACTATGTTCTATGAATCGTTTTGTCACAATAAACTAATTTGAGTGACAGTAAATGAATATAATTTTATCAGAATATGAAAACCTATTTGATTATCCAATTACTTCTTGAACGAAATGAAATAAAAAAACTATATGCATCATGATCAATATAGTTCAGGTGGTGAGACACAATTGCTTCTCATATTGTTTTACAGAGGTTGTCTGGTTCCAGAAAAGTGAACTCTACACGTTGTAAAATACCTAGAACAATGGACACGGCAGGTATTCGCCTTCTCTGGGTCCAGGGATGTGCCGCGACACATCTCATCCACAGCGGGCATCAATCCTGTAGCTAAGTACTGAGCAGAGCAGAGGAACAGATGGCATGAGCAGTTGAGCTTAGGGATTGGCTACAGAAGTGATGTGCACTGAAAATGTGCTGTTAACACTGAGACCGACCGCTGCAGCAGATTACAGCCGTTGATGGACCAGGAAGGGTGAGTATCTGCTGTGCTTGGCATTTTAGGTATTCTATAGAGTTTGGGGACCACTCTCCCGAAAGAGAACAACCCCTTTCACAGCTTATAAGAATGCAATTTGTAGGCTTACTTATGATTCAAGGAAATCAGGGCACACTTTTTTCTGTATATCTCGGCTATGAAAAAAGTCACATGGAAAAAAGCAGAGATGTTTACCTGCTGAAGCCTCCAACCAAATGCACCAGCAGGGCGCAGCGGAGCCGATAAATGATGGCAAACACACAGGTGCAAAAAATACCGATGAAACAACCACTTTTAATCCAGTGTTGGCTGTGTGGTGTTAGTGGACAAAAAGATAAAAGATAATTGGAGGCTTCAACAGGTAAACATCTCTGCTTTTTTCTCTGTGACTTTTTTGATTTTTTTGGAGGATTTTTAAATCCTCTTTTTGTGTCGGTGAGCTTTTACTCAATGTTTAGCGTTAGGACTGGCAAATTGTAAGGACCCTTGACGTGGGTTGCCAGCTTACGTATTGAGGCCCCAATATAAACTAATACCTTACATACATTGATATGTGGTTTTCTTTTTGCACTTTATCTTGCAGGGCGCAGTCGGACCAAGATGGCTCTGTAAACTGTTGGCCCCTGTCCGCACAGCATGCATTTTGTAGCACTGGGCAGCCCGCCTGTATGTGCGTTAGCAATAGGCCGTAAACCAGATGCTCTGCATTGCCTGTGTGAACAACGCCACATACAGAATATTATCTTTTATCTTTTTGTGCACGAATACCAAACAGCCATCACTGGATTGAAAGTGGTTGTTTCATCGGTATTTTTTGCACCTGTGTGTTTGCCATCATTTATCGGCTCCGCTGCGCCCTGCTGGTGCATTTGGTTGGAGGCTTGAGCAGGTAAACATCTCTGCTTTTTTCTCTGACTTTTTTTCAATTTTTTGGAGGATTTCTAAGTCCTGTGTTGGTGAGCTGTTACTATATCTTGGCTGTGCCTGATTATTAAATATAATCCATACGTTATTATAGCATGGTAATTTTTCCCTCCTTACTAAGCAATCAACATCTAGAGTAAAACAAAATCAAGTACATGCTTGTGTGATATCATAGAATATATTCAGACACCAGTAGCTCATTAGGTAAAGCGTTCTGGAGAGTGAATTAAAGACCACGGAAGCATGTCTGTCAAGTTAATCTGATTGTCTGAGCTTCCTAAGTGTCCTGATTTTAAAAGGCTCCATCAGATTAGGCGCATATTGTAAAATGGAAATGATGAAAAGATATTGGAGATCATTTTAGTACAAATTTGTAGCAATATTGATGCAAATCACCATGTCTCATTATTTAGCTACCGTAAGTGATTCTTGTATCTTGACATAATATGGAAGATATTCAAGAAGGGAAATTTATGTAAAACAATGACAATTGCGTAATTTCTTGTGTATATAGATTTAGAACAACGAGACAGTATTTTATGCACAAAAATCATTATTACTGTTATCATTATAATAGTAGATCTAGATATTTTGAAACATTTGTTGAAAATTAAAAGGAATACTGTATGTCACCGGGTTTTGACACCCAATTTCAACGATGTATCATTTATTCGGCTGCTTTGTGTAGTTTTGATAAAATCACTATTTTATTAACTTGAGATTATCACTAGAGGACTAGTAAATTTGCTGCCAGGTAGTCCTGTAGTGCCAGGTAGTCCTGTAGTGCCAGGTAGTCCAGTAATTGGCAGCTATATGTGTACACTGTACATGGGCAGAAAGCTTCAAATCAAAGATGTGGTGTGACTGGGCTATACACAGCTCAGCTTTCAGAGAACTGGTAGATCTACATCAGATAAAACATTTAGTGTGCAAAATGACAGCAAGCAGCTCAGTAAGTGACACATCACTGGCATCAGGGCCTCTGCCCCTACATTTTGCTGCTCTCAGATGAGGTCGCCAAAAATTGACGACAGATTCCCTTTAAACAGCAGGGCACAACTGCACTTATTAAACAGCCATCTGTGGGTAGGAGCCAAAAACTTAAAGCTGGCCGCGACTTCTCCATACACATTCATAAATTTACTAATCATATATGTGACAGACACCAACACCTGTAATGGCCATTTATCTCTCCTCAAAACAAATAGGTTTTCCAAAATTAATATTTTTTTCCCGAAAATTCTATGATGGGATTAAATCTTCTCAACTTCTAATCAGAGGCGGAAATGTAATGGGTGCAGGGCTTACAATTACACGCCGGCCCTGGAGACTAGGATGGCCCCAAAGGACCCATATGAAAGGACTATTATAGACCTGTATTAGTTGTGGGCCCCAATGAAAATTTTATACGCCACTATCTCGTATGCATAAAATAGATGTCGGGTACAGTTGGATCTTAAATGAAGAAGGAAGAATTATTTCGAAATATTATGTATACGGCCATTTTGCAACTTTATCAACAAGGATATTTGTTTCTATAATTATGCATATCTACAATACCTTAGCATTATCTGGGTCTACGAACAGACGACAAGCATAAAAGAATGCAGAATTTTAGCTTCTAGTCCATTTAGGGTTGGAAATAGTCACTTTTTTCGTACATGAGAGTAAGAGATAAAAAGGAGCTTAATGCAGTATTGTGCCAAATATATTACTTGTCCATACCTTTGAAGCTGCGTCATACTGCAGTGTTAATAGCACTATTAGGATTAATCTCTAAGTTATGCCAGCGTTAGTGTGTACTAGATGCTATAACGTACTATGTACTGAAAGTGACCGCAGTAGTGATATCGGCTGGAGTTACTGCTCCCGAACTTGAGAGTCTTCGCTAGACAATCCTTTCATCAATAATGTGCAGCTTTTGTTTCTCTCTAAACTTTTTGTTTGATCTACTTTGGAAGCTTGAAAAGTGAATGACCTCTGTGGCACATGATGATGGCAGAATTGAGTGCTATATAAGAGCTGCAATTTGGGGACCAAAGTAGTCTTGGCACTTGAGAAATCCATGGCGGTAAGCTGAAGGGTTTGTTTTACAGCAAGCAGCTGGTGAAATAAGAGAGTCTGGAAGAATGTGATGTCTTCCAGCACATGCTGTTTCTACCTTCGCTGCTAGTCTGATTGCAAAAACTGTAATCAATAAGTGGCAGGCTGAGATAGACTTTGCTACAAAGTCCCCACTGCGCGGACGAGCACAAAAGCAGCGTACGCTCTGTTATGTGATACCGGACAAGAGTCAGCTGCTGAGAATCAATAGTGACTCTGAGCATGAATATTGGATCGCAAAATGCTTACGGATTCCTAGGCTCTGCTGGATGAAAATGATGCTGACTTTTAGCAACTTTTCTAATTGCCGTGCCTGTAAAAAGTACAGCCCAACTCTGATATGAGAATTAATTAAACTTTTTCACCTTTGTAGCACCATTTGGTGAGAACTGGTGAAAATCATTTTTTATATCCTTAAACATAACATAGATGTATATAAACAGTGTTAGACTAGGGTACCAAGTGTTAGGTGTGGAGTTTCCACCACTGCAGAGGGGGAATCTCAAACCATGTCCGCTGTGGTCTCCCATTCTCCTCCAGCCGCAGTGGAACCGGCTCAGCAGAGATGTCGATCCCAGTGTCTGGCTCAAGCTGATACTGTGTGCTTAGTTACTGCTGCCTTTCCAGGCTCAGCCCTTGTAGCCAGCACTGATCAGTGGTGTCGAGCAGATGTTCCAGATGCTCCACTAAGATTGCACCTCACTACTTAGGCCCCTTCAAAGTTCTGGAACTGGTTAACCCTGTGGTCTATCATCTGGCCCTTCCTCCGTGCCTGGGTATCACTCACACCTTTTATGTCTCCCTCCTAAGGCCCGTTCACATGTCCCGGTTTTCTGAGTCATATGCCGGGACATCGGGTTCCTCCATGGATGAGTACGAGGTGAACACTATCATGCGGTGTAAGGTGGTACGTGGCAAAAAATTCTATTTGGAGGATTGGAAGGGTCATGGCCCAGAGGACAGGTCCTGGGAACCTGTTGAGCACATTCGGGCTCCGCAGCTCATTGTTGCCTTTGAGCGTAGTGAGGCCCAAGGAGGGGGTGCCCTAGAGGTGGGGTAATGTTAGGTGTCGAGTTCCTGCCGCTGCACAGCGGGAATCTCTAACCATGTCCGCTGCAGTCTCCCATGCTCCTCCAGCCGCAGTGGAACCTGCTCAGCAGAGATGTTGATTCCAGCATCTTGGCTCAAGCTGATACTGTGCGCTTGGTTACTGCTGCCTTTCCAGGCTCAGCCCCTGTAGCCAGCACTGATCAATGGTGAGCAGATGTTCCAGAGACTATGTCCTGCTTTTCCCCTACTGAGCATGCCCATGGGTCGACCTCTCATTAGAGGTCGGGGGTCACATGCTCATGTCCTGTAGCGGCTCCTATTGGATCACTAGGAAGGTCCTGGAGAGCTACAGCTATAAAGGTTCACATGGCCTCACAGTTTGTCCTTTCCCCTAATTATGGAACATTTACTCCTTTATGGCCAGGATATTTTACAATTTTTCAGTTTTGTTTTTTCCTACTCATTTTCCAAGATGCATAACTTTTTTCTTTGGCATTTCTTGTGGGATGAATTACAGTTTTGAATGATAGTAAAGAAAAGTCCACCTCACTCATCTCCAGGTGCACGGATCACACAATCTGTGTGCTATGAGAGGAAAAGAAAGAATCATCCAGCTCCCAAGAGTCAAAGAAAATAATGGATATCTTTGTTGAATAATCAGCAAACAAAATGAGTATAGATATGCAACGGATTTCGGATCTATTATAATTGTTCTTCATGGCATGAAACATACACAAGCAATGACTTTAAATATGCATAACATTTTCATTGTGACACTGAAGCAACTGTGCAGGGCTTTTTTCCATGGCATGCAGACATTTTTATTTACCAGTTTTGAGAATTTCTTAATTCATTTTTTTGCAGTTTTCAGTGAAAAAATGAAAGTGACTTGCATTTATATTTTACTTCTATACGATGTTTACCAAACAGCTTAATTAATTTTATGTTTTGGAAAATCATTTATTTTTATTATTTTTAATGGTAAAAAAGGAGTTCTTTGAAATTTTTATGCATTTACATTTTGTTATACTTTTATATTTTTTTTTACTCTTTCTAAAGTTTATAGTTCCCTTAGGGTATTTAAAGCTGCACTTGTTCAATGACTTATACAATATGCCAAAAATATCAAAGTATTGCCTGAAATAGAAAAATTGCAGCTGAGTTTCACAAGATGATCAAGACGGCAGGTACGGGGGCCTTCAACTTTTGATGGTCGCCACAAGTGCTAAATCCCTAGGAATCTTCATGCTGAGGCCTGATTTCTGGCTCAAATGAGACTCAGAATGGTCATATGTGTAAGGTCATTATGGTGTGATGTCAAGACGTGCACCGTGACCTTGTGGGCACATGCGCAGAACCATCTTGGTCTTCATGAGAGCTGGAAGTCCTGGTCTAGTGTGAAGAGACCTGTTGATTCAGCTCTCGGTGGCGGTGATAAGAAAATGCAACAGGGACTGGAAAGAAGACAAAAGGTAAGTGTAACTTTTTGTTTTACCTTTGGAGGCCCTCTACTGGCATTTTGCGCACGGAAGTAAATTTTTAAAAATCTTTATTTTGATGAACACAGATATTTGAATTCTTCGAGTAGAGTTCCACTCGAATATATTTTCTCCTCTCTAGACCTTATGTGACAGTTCTGTATTTTTTTTTAGTCAAGCAGATGAATGAGTTTTCTTTTCTTGAAAGGACAATTTAACCCTACAACAAAACTCTTGACCCTGTTGACTTCAAACACACTTTAATCAACGCTCTTTCCCAAAGGCTTTTGGAAGGGTCATGTAATATCAGTGACGCAGGCGTCAATATTAAGACAGATTGGAATAAAGGTGCTGTAGGTCTGCATAGCATCTTATCTTTGTAATTTATTATCGACTGATTTGGACGCAGAAATCAATAATAATATGTATTATCATACAACTGATATTTACAGTGCAACTTTTAGCTTTCTTACGAAATGGTTAAGCATATTGAGTATGTTCCATGTTACAGTAAAGAATGCAATGGATCATAATAGAAAACAATTCTAGTATTACTTACAAGATGTATAATACTTTCAAAGCATTCGAAAATTTAGCGGAGCGATTCTTTCATTAATAACAATATTAAACTAAATGAAAATAAGCTTGAAAGAGGTTTGATGCTTCAATAATTTCCGTACCTAGCCAATTTCTCTTATTATGAGAAGTTCTTTCACCTTTCCTTGTGGCTCGGCTTGCCTGCAGTGCTGAGTTATGTGCTTCCCAAAGGCAAGTGAAGTGACAGCTCTAAATACTTCTGCAGGTGAGAACATTATTCTCACTTTCATTTAGCCGATGACATAACATGCTAAGCTAAGGACCACGCTGGGCACAACTAATGGACTTGTGAAAAGGAGGTGTGTGACAAAAAAAATTCTCCTATATTCCTTTGCATCAGGAATGGTTTTATAGGAAATGAAGCACTGGACAACAAGTAAAGTAGGATCGATCACCCAATCATCATTTTTAAATATTTACTATATAAAACACATGAATACAAATATCCATTTTACCCAAATGTTTGCACCAGAATGCTGCCATATAATGCCTTAATAATACCTTCATATAGTGCATGTATACGAATTTCATATGCTTCACACACAATCCTGTATTTTAATGGGAATCTCTCAGATGATTCCTGCTGTCCAACCCACAGGCAGCATGAATCAGAGACTAGCTCAGTTATTGCATCCATTTATTTTTCACTCTGAAATGTTGCATCATTTCAGAGAAAACATACTTTGAACTATCAACTGGTAATAATCTGACTGGGAAGGCTCGTCCAAGGACCTAATGTCTTCTCCACACAATCTTTGACTGACATGTCTCTTGCTATCTACAT
Source organism: Ranitomeya imitator (assembly GCF_032444005.1). Classification (NCBI taxonomy): domain Eukaryota; kingdom Metazoa; phylum Chordata; class Amphibia; order Anura; family Dendrobatidae; genus Ranitomeya; species Ranitomeya imitator. The sequence continues at coordinate 374,576,345 of NC_091284.1, read as the reverse complement.
ACACATGGGAATAGATCTGTCAGAGTAAAGGAGCACAGAGAAGTTTCAGGGATTGACACAAACTCGGCTCAAATAAATCTGTGAATCGGGTAGCAAGAATTAGCCCACAGGTTTCTTTTAATGCCTAATTACACTACTATTCATTGTTCATATATCGATACCATAAATAAAGAAATAGCTAATGGTAAAGTCTCTTGTAGTCAAAGATAGCAAAAGAGTTGCTGTAAAGTCCCCTAAAAACATTTGCCAGAACTCGATAATCAGCTGTGCTTTGTTCCGTGATATAATACATAGCAAGAGAAGTAGCACACAGCAGTCTCCCACCACTGTCTATACCACATAAAGACCAGCCTATAGCAAATAAATGTTGTGGTTTTAAAACATAACCTTTACTAGTTAGTTTAGAAAAGAGGTTTTTCACCCCAATAAAATACTCAGTGAACCAATACACTAGTGCACAAATGTATCAAAAATGATTAACAAAGAAACAATCAATAAAAAGAAAAAAAAAAGAAAAAAACTTTTTTTGCTCCCTGTTTGGGATACATTACAAATCATAATGTATAATTTAAAACAGCTCCCTGTTTGGGAAGAAAATCATGACCTCTGTCACACTATTCATTCATATGAAAGAACAAACATAGCCCAAGTCATAAATGCGAGATTCCAATGACCTTAGAAAAAACACATTGTTCACATATATTAAATAGAAGTTGTATTAGAAAAAGGAACAGTCTCACCACTTGTTGGTTTTCATCCTTGATTTAAACTTAAAGGAGTAGAGGTCCAGGTAATACCCCTGTCAGTCCCTATAATAAGCCTGAACCTGGCACGCCAAAACTCATCTAATTTTTCCTTACACAAGACAAAAAAAATCAGTGAGTCTTTGGACATTCCTGTGGACTTACTCCCGAACATTAAGGCGCCTTCACATTAAGCGACGCTGCAGCGATACCGACAACGATCCGGATCGCTGCAGTGTCGCTGTTTGGTCGCTGGAGAGCTGTCACACAGACCGCTCTCCAGCGACCAACGATGCCGGTAACCAGGGTAAACATCGGGTAACTAAGCGCAGGGCCGCGCTTAGTAACACGATGTTTACCCTGGTTACCATCCTAAAAGTAAAAAAAACAAACAGTACATACTTACCTAACGCTGTCTGTCCTCCAGCGCTGTGCTCTGCACTCCTCCTGTACTGGCTGTGAGCACAGCGGCCGGAAAGCAGAGCGGTGACGTCACCGCTCTGCTTTCCGGCTGACCGACGCTCACAGACAGTACCGGAGGAGTGCAGAGCACAGCGCTGGAGGACAGACAGCGTTAGGTAAGTATGTACTGTTTGTTTTTTTTACTTTTAGGATGGTAACCAGGGTAAACATCGGGTTACTAAGCTTAGTTACCCGATGTTTACCCTGGTTACCAGTGAAGACATCGCTGGATCGGTGTCACACACGCCGATCCAGCGATGTCAGCAGGGAGTCCAGCGACGAAATAAAGTTCTGTACTTTCTTCAGCGACCAACGATCTCCCAGCAGGGGCCTGATCGTTGGTCACTGTCACACATAACGATTTTATTAACGATATCGTTGCTACGTCACAAAAAGCAACGATATCGTTAACAATATTGTTATGTGTGAAGGTACCTTTAGACTACTTGACAGTGTCGGAGTCTGGGAGCGACATCAACAGGTCTGGGCCCCTTTACAAATCTTAAAAAAAAAGTACAAAAATGCCACCTAATCAGGGGGATATTTCATCAATTGATGTATTTGTAAACATGGTATCAAGAGATCTAAAAAATTTGGACAAAAAAACCCTGTTCCAACTACAATTGTAGTAGAGAGGAAATCAAAAATCTTGAACAGGACTGCCATGTTGTAATAAAATTTTCAGATAAAGGTGGCAACGTGGTGGTCATGGATATAAATCAATATGCTCAGATGTGCCATGATATTCTCAAAGACAGAGATGGGTATACCATTCTAGGTGAAAGCCCACTAAAAGTATTTAATGAACAACTAAGATGTTTACTAGAAGATGGTCTAAAAACTAATGTGATTGATAAAAGTGATTTGATTTCCTTTTACCACAGATCCCAATTTTGGCCACCTTTAATGGGCAACCGAAAGTCCACAAGGGCTTAAGGCCTTTAAAGGGTAGGCCAATAGTCTCGGGAGTGGGCGGCCTGTGCCACAACCTGGGTATATATTTGGATCAGGTTTTATGACCATTTGTATATGGTTTGAAGTCTTATACTAGAGATACGGCTGATCTCCTATTGAAACTAAAAGGACGGACCATTGACTCGGATTGTATTCTAGCCAGTGTCGACGTAAAGGCTCTCTAATCCTCTCTACTGCTTATAGCAGTAAGCCCCCGGAAGAAGCCCAATGCGAAACACCCGTCAGAGCGTTGTGTGCGGTACCTTCTATAGTCATGGGTAAAGCCTCTTTCACACTTCCGTTTTTTACAATCAGTCACAATCCATCAAAGTGTTGAAATGACGGATCCTGTGCTGATTGTAAAAAACTGATGCACTGGATCCGATAATTTGACTGATCTGTCAAAGCAGGTGCTGCCTGAATTTTTAGGAACTAAATGAGAGAGAGAGAGACAGAATTTTTCCCTGACTGGAAAAGTATCAGAAATCCTTCCAGGCATTCTCATTTTCAAAAATCGGAGTCTTTCGCTGGATTCCGTCTTTTGACAAAGCGATGGATCCTGCGTCCATAGGCTTACATTATAGCCTACAACGGACAGCGCAGGATCCGTTGCTGCGCGATTTTTTGACGTACACAAAACACGTTTCTAGCTGCGTTGTCTCTGCCCGACGGACACAGAATTTATGACGGATCAGTCATATGATGGATGAAACAGAAGGCCATCCGTCACAATCCGTCGCTAATACAGGTCTATGAGAAAAAAACGGATCCAGCACCAACATTTGCTGGATCCTATTTTCACAAAATGATGGATTGTGATGGAAACAAAAAGACTGAAGTGTGAAAGAGGCCTAAGAGGATTTACTTTGTGTGATTAGGCTGTAGCCTGGTGTTCAGCATTTTGATAAATAACTCACTGGAGGTTATACTGCATTTATGCTGACGTGACCACAGGGGTCTCTGGATCCATTATTGCACTGTCACTTTATTCTTATATGTATTGGATCCATGATTGCACTGTCACTTTATATTGACCTGTATGGAATCAAAAACATCTTTTCCTCTTGCACTTGCTTAGTGGTGTTGCACTTTTGCTGCACCTGTTTTCCCTTGCTTTAATTCTGTCACTAGACAACTATGCAAGTAATTTGTACTGTATAGCGCTTTTTCTGCTTTATTCTAATAAAATTTTGTGATAAATTCATTTTGGATGTATTATTCTATTTCTTTGCATGTTTACAATTTGATGGGAGTATATGCATAGCTATTGCGGTGAGTGGTTTGGACAATTAGCCGAATAACACTGTTTGCACTATGTTGTTTGTGCCTAAGATTTTGTATTCTCTGATTGTTTGGGGTCTCACCGCTGTGACCCTCGATGATCCATGAGACTCGAGAACTCTGAGAACGAGCCTTTGTCATGAATGAAGCAGAAGTGTGCATATATGACCTCTTCTCCATTTATTTATTTTTTTTGAAGAGTTGAGTACAGCTCTTGACTTTTTCTGGCAGTTCAATAAACAATGAAAGGAGCAGAAGCCAAGCCATGCACGCATCTTCTCCATTCACAATGAGCTTGCAAACCCTATTTCAGGATTTCAGAGGCCAAATCTTGGAGTTCCAGCTGGGGCTGAAATTCAGTCCTGGCATTTGAAATCATACAGGCCCATACTGTCCTATCCCCATGAACCAGATGGGGATATATTACTAATATTACCCTGGATGGAGGAAAGCAAGATTTACAACAAGACCAATATTTCTAATGATGCCCGTGGCCTGCTGGGGTAAATGACAGAGTCAGCAACTTTGTGCTCCGTCACAACTCTTTGCAGTGTGGGTGTCTTGAGAACATCGATACTTTTAACAAAGTAGCAGACAAAGCAGACCACAACCAGACAGGCTCTTCTGGCATTTGCCAGAATTGCCAGATGTCCAGTCCAGGCCCTGGGTTCAAGTGACCCCCAACGAACTGCAATTTATCTCTTGACCTGTTATAAGGCAAAATCTGCACCCAATTGGTGGCTGACATATATGTCTCATGTGACGGTGCTCCTAAGGTATGTGACCATGGATTGTCGTATACATTTCTGTTCAATATATCCAGACAAAAAAGGTTCTGCATACTACAGTAGCTGCTTCATTGATGAGATTTTTTAAAATATTAATCACATTGCACAGAATATTCAGTGGAACTAGACCACAGCTGTTGATTTAAATTCTATCCTGTGGTTATAGGGATAACTTTGGGAACGCCTCATGAAATCTAAGCTGTCATTGGCTTCCATGGGCGACAATTGCAGTTTTTTAAAACAGTTTTGATTAATCTATTAGTATTACCTTCGCCCATAGTACCATCTTTCATGGCTGCCTGTGCAGTTGAGTTTTGCCAAGTTAAGTTGTAAGGAATAGTACAGAGAGAAATGGAGGGCAGACTAAAAGAGTAGTTTTCGATATAAAACACCCATTTTGTTTCAACATATATAAAATAATTAGTTATAGGTTTAATTAGAGTACTGTCATTTTGAATCACACAAAGTACTTTCAGAAAGTCTGCATTACTAAAGAATAATTAAAGAATTAAAACGAGTTTAGCAAAGCACTTGAGGCAGACAGAGTATTCCATAATGACTTTGTCTATATGGCTGATTAATGCTTACCCTGGCTACCTTTAGTACCATAGATTATTCTGTAAAGGTTTAATGGATTTAAAGGGTCAATGTTCCAGGAAAGATTCCTCCTACAAACAAATACAATAAAAAAAAACTTGGTGGCTTTGTCAATTTCTGTTCATAAAACAAAATGCGGTTTAATCAGGGAGACCGTGTTAAACTCCAATTTACAAAGAAAACTCCATTTGTTTTAATGATTTCAGGCAAGAGCTTCAGCCGTTCATTGCACTTTTTTTTTTCTAGTGAGTCAGACTTCAAGAAGACGAAAATAGACTTTCTGCTGACTCTGACTGTCTCCAGCTCTTCATTAATTATGCAAATAAAATATTCTCTAATGTTAGTTTAAGGGTATATTATGTCTAATGCCAACACCGCTAAGCTTCATGGTGTTTGGAATAGAAGATTACATCAGCCTTCAGGATAGTTGTAGACATACACCAAACAGAACTGTATACAGACCCCTTGCTTCCAAACAGGTAATTTGTCAAAACAAGGTGATCCTTATATAGCTCCTCTCTCTTTTCGTTTTTGCGTTTTCGTTTTTCGCTCCCCTCCTTCCCAGAGCCATAATTTTTTTATTTTTCCATCAATATGGCCATGTGATAGCTTATTTTTTGTGGGACGAGTTGTACTTTTGAACAAAGCCATTGGTTTTACCATGTCTTGTACTAGAAAATGGGAAACAAATTCCAAGTGCGGTGAAATTACAAAATAAGTGCTATCCCACATTTGTTTTCTGTTTGGCTTTTTTGCTAGGTTCACTAAATGCTAAAACTGACCTGCCAATTTGATTCTCCACGTTATTATGAGTTCAAAGACATCAAACATGTCTAGGTTATTTTTTATCTAAGTGGTGAAAAAAAAACCAAACTTTGCTAAAAAAAAAAAAATTGCGCCATTTTCAGATACCCGTAGCGTTTACATTTTTCTGGATCTCGGGTCAGGAGAGGGCTTATTTTTTGTGTGCCGAGCCACTTTTATGCAGATACATTCTTTTGATTGCCCGTTATAATTGTGGCGTTTTGAATTTTTTTCTCGCTACGCCATTTAGCGATCAGGTTAATCCTTTTTTTTTAATTGATAGATCCGGCTATTCTGAACACGGTGATACCAAATATGTGTATGTTTGATTTTTTTTTATTGTTTTATTTTGAATTGGGTGAAAGGGAGGTGATTTAAACTTATATATTTTTTTTTATTTTTTCATATTTTTTAAAACATTTTTTTTAACTTTTGCCATGCTTCAATAGCCTCCATGGGAGGCTAGAAGCTGGCATAGCCTGATCGGCTCTGCTACATAGCAGCGATCATCAGATCGCTCCTATGTAGCTGAATTACAGGCTTGCTATGAGCGCCGACCACAGGGTTGCGCCCACAGCAAGCCGGCATTAAAAACCATAGACGTCTCAAGGAGACCTCAGGTTGTCATGCTGACTCAATGCTGACCCCTAATCATGTGATGGGGTCAGCGATGTGCGCATTTCTGGCCCGATGGTTAGAAGCGGTAGTTAAATGCTGCTGTCAGCGTTTGACAGTGGCTTTTAACTAGTTAATAGCGGCAGGTGGATCACGATTCCACCTGCTGCTATTGCGCTCACATGTCAGCTGTACAAAACAACTGACATATCGCAACTTTGATTTGGGCTCAGCGCCAGAGCCCACATCAAAGGGGGAGACACGACGTACACCGTACTAGTACAGTGCAAGTCATGAAGGGGTTAATAGGGAGAAATACAATATTCTGCATCTTGGCTAAAAAAAATGAAAATTACATCTACAGCATGGGAGAAATAGAACTAAGCAACTGCATGTGTGAATATTACTTGGGTATACTAATAGATTACAGACTGCAGATGAGTCAACAGAGTGGTGCAGCAGCAAAAAAAAGGCAAGCACGGTTCTAGGATGTATTAAGAGAAGCATAGAGTGTAGATCATGTGAAGTAATTATCTCCCTCTACTCCTCCTTGGTCTCATCTGGAATACTGTGTCAAGTTCTTGGCAGCATATTTTAAAAAAGACATTGAAAAACTGGAGAAGAGCTACCAGGATGGTAAGCAGACTGCGAAGTATGTCCTATCAGAAACAGTTAAAGGATCTGGGAATGTTAAGCTTACAAAATAGAAGGTTAAGAGGAGACTTAATAGCTGTCTACAAATGTCTGACGGAATTTCACATTGTAGGGGAATCATCCTTATTCTCATTTGCACATGGAAGCATGAGAAGCAATGATGGAATGAAATTGAAAGGGAGAAGATACAGATTAGATATTAGAAAAAAGTTTTTGACAGTGAGGGTGATCAATGAGTGGAACAGACATCTGTCTGAAATAGTTTATTGAATCATGCATTGGGCAGTGGATTGGACACGATGGCCCCTTCCAACTCTATCATTCTATGATTCTATGAAGTCTAGAGTAAAATAAATAAATACAAGTATAATAAATATGTTAATAAATAAACCTTATAACACCATAAATAGGACCATGTATATCATACCATGAATATGGTAAAAGAAAACAACCAGAGAAACAAGGGTAATTTTTTTGTACTATTTTCCAAAAAAATAAAGGATGTTCAATAAATGATACAGTGTGCACTCCAAACTGATACAAGTACAAAATAAAACTCATCCTACAAAAGAAAAAGACAGGCCCTCATATGGATCCGTCTAAGTAAAATAGGACAATATACTATTATGTTGCTATTAACCTTAAATATTCTTCTACAAGAAAAAAAACCTTCACTAAATTACAGTTTAGAAGTTTGTTTTCCAGACTGTAATTCCTGATACAACCTAATATATATATATATATATATATACATTTATTTATTTATTTTACTACTGTTTTACTGTTTCAATCTGCTGAAGTGTTCTTTCTTGTTCTGTAAAATGTTACCTCAAGATGACATGATAAAGGATGAAACTTTATGACCGACGCTATAAAGGAGATTTTTTTTATGGTTACTGAAAGCACCGCATCAAGTCATTGATTTTAAAGCTAAAATATGATGCAGCTCTTGTTTATTGATTAATAGCATTAGTGCAAGTGGATGAGAGTTTTACTGTTGCTGCAGAATTTCCATTATACACAAGGGAGCAAGAAAGATAAGATGCTGTGAAGAACCATTAATACTGTGCCGAGTAGCTAATTATGTTATATAGCTGTTAGCTTACCAACAGAACGTCTTTTGTATATCTACAGTAATTATCAAAATAAAGAAATCTTGAATGGTAAGTACCACTTAATCTATTCATATACTGGTGGGCATTGCTTATTGGGTAGTCATCCATGACAATGTGCAAGAAATTTGTGTATAAAAACATGGTTCACATAAAATAGTTTTCATTAAACTTGTAGATTGTGAGCCCTCGCGGGCAGGGTCCTCTCTCCTCCTGTACCAGTTGTGACTTGTATTGTTTAAGATTATTGTACCTGTTTTTATTATGTATACCCCTCCTCACATGTAAAGCGCCATGGAATAAATGGCGCTATAACAATAAATAATAATAATAATAATAATAGTAATTAAACAGCGATAGTACTGTTCATTGAGAAAGACAAAATGAATATGTTAGCTTCAGACTGCACTTTATAAAGTGTTCACAAAGGTATTAGTGTAGTCTGCTCTTGGGGTGTTATGGTCTAATAGTAGTGGTGCTCAGCAAAATTACAGGGGGAGCCCGGCATAAATCTTCCAAAAAGTGTGTGTCCATGGTTTTGACCTTATGGATAGAGTTGAGTGAATTTCTTCAGGACCTTGCTTATTCGGCAAGCTATAGCGCTCGCCGAAAAAGCTGCAGAGGGAACCCGGATTCATGTAGCGTGGCGGCTGATCAGCTGATAGGACAGTCATGACACATGCATGGAGAGTCTGTTTGTTGGGCTATTCATACATGTGTTGTGACAGTGACACAGCCGCGACACATGCAGCTGCGGCGCCGATCAGCCGGCGCGCTCCATGTATCCAGGTTCCATCTGCAGCTTATTTGGCAAGCGCTATAGTTTGCCAAAAAAGCGGGGACCCCAAGAAATTCACTCAACTCTACTTATGGAGTGCTGTCAATTCAAGGAAATGCAATGGACTGTTGACCTGGAATTTGGCTGGACACCTACTATTTGCGCATAATACCCTTGGAGTAAGTATTGTCAATGAAAACATTCTAAGAAGAGACTACTTTATGGACTCAGCAAGGCCTTCCGACTTACAGGTAAGTCAGGAACTTTTTATTTGACTGTATGCCTGCAACAAAGGTCCAGATTCTAATGAACTTTTAGCAGACCAGATAGGTTTTCAAAATGTAAAAGAAACTAAATATCTGGCTGCAATACAGAAGTAAAAAGTAGAAATTTTCACAGATTTTTTTTTTTTAAGCTAACAAAATAATGGTTTTTTTTTATTAAGGATGAACGGCTTTTATTAAGGATTAAAATTTGATTCTGCCAGGTTCAATTAATTTTGCCCCAAAATTTGATTTGCATCAAATAAATTTGTTGTGAACCACAATAATGAAAAGCCACTAATTGCCCTGAAAATAGTGCGTGAAAGAAAGGCCAAATTGGCACTGAGGGGTTTAATATTGCCCTCATTGTTTTTAATGTGTGAAAAATAAAACATGCTTTTCTTAACATGCCGTTGCAGCAACATATCACAATATGAACAGCACTTCGGTATATCGCTTAATATTCTCAGACTGCGATTACCACTCCCATTGTAAATGTTCTTCAGCACTGCGGTGTTACACCATAAGCAGATTAAGCCTTTTTATATCTGTGGAATGAGCTGTATACTCAGATCTCATATCCCTTCACTACACAAGCATAAAAAGGCGCTCCTTGGCTTGCCTCCATCTTTTATACTGGCTACAGCAGCCCTCCTGATTTCAGGGCATTAAGTGGTTGCCTGCACAGCTGCTCAAAGCATCAATGGCGCACTCGCTGATGCTTTAAACCTGCATTTGACATCATTATAAATTTATTTTCCTACTATTTATTTTTGTTTTGCTTATATAGCGCCACCACGCCTATGCTGTGATGTTACAGGCACACTGTGACTTTTTAGGCATCAAATTCCTGTGTTATATCATAGTATATGTCAAACCAAGATCATGATGACATCACTGTGTACAGCATTCCCATATTGTGACATCACTGTTTGCATTATTTATGTACTTTGAATTCAATGGGCAAACTACCTCTGTACATTATAGAGACCACAATTTCATAAGCTTTTCGTGTTTTGAACTTTCTCTTGTTGATAGTAATCATGGAATTGGTCCCCATTCATAATTTTGCATTTTCTCGTGTCAATCTGTATTTTTACCGGGTTTTCAAAATAAAACGTTTAGAAATTTTACCAAAGTTCTACACATATCCAGAATGTTTTTTCATATGCAGACCAATAAAAATGTGCCTTATGTCATGTAATGCTGTTCCTTGATACTGCATAATACTGCCACTGATGAGTTAGGGTACGTGTCCACGTTCAGGTTGGCCGGCGGGTTTTGATGGAGCGGCGAACTCGCTCCGCACAAAGCTCCGCCCCTTCTGGAGACGCGATGATGCCGGATGTGTTCATTGCACACATCCGGAATCATCGCACCCCACACATAGGGCCCTGTGTTATACCTTGCGGTGGTGCAGCGTCGCCGCAAGGTAAACGGACATGCTGCAATCTAAAAAGACGCGCCGCATGTCCGGAATCGCAAGGCAACCAGATGCGTGTTACCACGCATAGTGGAGACGGGATTTCATGAAATCCCCTCCACTATGCTGTAACATCTGGATGCTGCGTGTTTGACGATGCGTCTCTATGCAGCGTTAGGCCTGTCCCACACGTCCAGATAATTCGGTACTGGAAAAATCGGTACCGGAATTATCCGTGTCCATGTGCTTATGTAGCACATCAGTGTGGCACACGTGTGGCAGCCGTGTGCCGCCCGTGTGCCGACTGAGGACCACATGGACCGTGCAGGAGACAGCGCTACAGTTAAGCGCTGTCCCCTACGTGCGGTGCTGAAGCCGGTATTCATCCCTTCTTCCCAGCAGCGTTCGCTAGAAAGAAGGAATGAACAATCTTTGTTTTTTTCCCCCTTAAAAATAAAGTTTGTGCGTCCCCTCCCACCTCCCATCCCCTGTGCACCCCCCCCCCCCCCCCCCGCTTGCCAGGAAATACTCACCGACACCCAGCTCAAGTGATGTCTCCTCTCAGCACCGGCAGCAGGCCCTGTGTGAGCGGTCACATGGTCCCGCTCATTACAGTGAGGAATATGCACATATTCCTCACTGTAATGAGCGGGACCACGTGACCGCTCACACAGCACAGGCTGCAGCCGCTGAGAGGAGACATCGCTGGAGCTGGGTGTCGGTGAGTATTTCCTGGCAAGCGGGGGGGCGCACAGGGGATGGGAGGCGGGAGGGAACGCACAAACTTTATTTTTAAGGGGAAAGAAAAAAAGATTATTCATTCCTTCTCTCCAGCGAACGCTGCTGGGAAGAAGGGATGAGTTCCGGCTTCAGCACCACACGCGGGGGGGACAGCGCTTACAGTAGCGCTGTCTCCTGCATGGCACACAGACTGCACACGGACAGCATACGTGTGCGGTACGTGTTTTACACGGACCCATTGACTTTAATGGGTCCGTGTGATCCGTGCGTTCCCACAAACACTGACATGTCTCCATGTTTTTCAAACAGACACGTGGTCCGTGAAAACACGCTGACATGTGCAGAGACACATTGATTTTAATGTGTTTCCGTGAGGCCTGTCCCACACGTCCAGATAATTCCGGTACCGGAAAAATCGGTACCGGAATTATCCGTGTCCGTGTGCTCACGTGGCACATCAGTGTGGCACATGTGTGGCATCCGTGTGCCACCCGTGTGCCGACTGGGTACCACACGCACCGTGCAGGAGACAGCGCTACAGTTAAGAGCTGTCCCCTGCATCTGGTCCCCTTCCTGGAGCAGAACAATATTGTATCATACAATTATTAGGTTCTGTAGAAGGACGTAGATCTGGGGATTTATTATGATGGAATATAGGCTGAACTGGATGGACAAATGTCTTTTTTCGGCCTTACTAACTATGTTACTATGTTACTATGTTACTATGGTGCTGAAGCCGCCATTCATTTCTTCTCTCCAGCAGAATTCGCTGGAGAGAAGATATGAAAAATCTTTTTTTTTTGGTGTTTAAAAAAAAGATCCCTATGGGAGGTGGAGCCGCATATTCATCACTGTAATGGGCGGCACGACGTGACCACTCATACAGGAGAAGCTGCGGTGAGGAGAGGAAGCAGCGAGGGAGCCGGGTAAGTATTTTATTAACAGCGGGGAGGGGCACATAGGGGGTGGGAGGGGGTTGGGGCCAGGGATCTTTTTTTTAAACACCAAAAAAAAAAAAAAGAGATTTCTCATATCTTCTCTCCAGCGAACCCTGCTGGAGAGAAGAAATGAATGGTGGCTTCAGCACCACGCTGGGGGGACAGCGCTTACTGTAGCGCTGTCTCCTGCACGGCACACGGACTGCACACGAACAGCATCCGTGTGCGGTACGTGTTTTACACGGACCCATTGACTTTAATGGGTCTGTGTAATACGTGCGCTCCCACGAACACTGACATGTCTTCGTGTTTTTCAAATGGACACATGGTTCGTGAAAACACGCTGACATGTGCAGAGACACATTGATTTTAATGTGTCTACGTGAGTCAGTGTCTCCGATACGTGAGGAAACTGTCACCTCACGTACCAGAGCCACTGACGTGTGAAACCGGCCTGAGTCAGTGTCTCCGGTACGTGAGGAAACTGTCACCTCACGTACCGGAGCCACTGACATGTGAAACCGACCTTAAACTGTGCCAGGAAAGAAGCCATGTCACTGGAGATGCATAGTTTGCAAGCAGAGATTAGTGAAACTGTATTCTCTATCGGTTCTCCAAAATGTTAAATGTGTCATTGACTGCATATCTTGCACCTGAAAAAATCAATTTTGTCACCTCTATTAATAATAATTGAGGAATATAATAGAGAACATTTTGTCTAGTTTCAGCTAAACACACATTTACTAAAGTAGGAAATACTAAATAGCTGATATTAGTTATTAACCAGGGGCATTTATTCAAAACCAGGCATACTGACTAGGGTTGAGCGAAACAGATCGGCAATTTTCAAAAGTTGCCGACTTTTAGCAAAGTCGTGTTTCGTGAAACCCGACCCGATCCCACTGTGGGATCGGGTCGACGGTTGGTGATCTTTAGTGCAAAGTCGGGTTTCGTTTTTTATATATAAATATATATATACTGTATATATATATATATGTCATAGAGACATATATATATATATTTATATTTACTTCAGCGCGATAATGTTGAAAAGCCGGTAATTCAATTGCCGGCTTTTCATTTCTCCTGCCTAAACCCAACATGATATGAGACATCGTTTACATACAGTAAACCATCTCATATCCCCCTTTTTTTTTTGCAGATTCCACACTAGTAATGTTAGTAGTGTGTATGTGCAAAATTTTGGCGCTCTAGCTATTAAATTTAAGGGTTAAATCGCGGAAAAAATTGGTGTGGGCTCCCGCGCAATTTTCTCCGCCAGAGTAGTAAAGCCAGTGACTGAGGGCAGATATTAATAGCCTGGAGAGGGTTTATGGTTTTTGGCCCCCCCTGGCTAAAAACATCTGCCCCCAGCCCTCCCAGAAAAGGCACATCTGGAAGATGCGCCTATTCTGGCACTTGGCCACTCTCTTCCCATTCCCGTGTAGCGGTGGGCTATGGGGTAATGAAGGGTTAATGCCACCTTGCTATTGTAAGGTGACATTAAGCCAGATTAATAATGGAGAGGCGTCAATTCTGACACCTATCCATTATTAATCCAATTGTATGAAAGGGTTAAAAAAAACACACACACATTATTAAAAAGTATTTTAATGAAATAAACACACAGGTTGTTGTAATATTTTATTGTACTCTCAATCCACCTGAAGACCCTCGCTCTGTAACAAAGAAAAATAAAAAAACAACAATATACATACCTTGCGATGATCTGTCACGTCCCACGATGTAAATCCATCTGAAGGGGTTAAAATATTTTACAGGCAGGAGCTCTGCTATAATGCAGCTGTGCTCGTGCTTGTAATACCCCGGGGAATGAAGGTAATGTAGGTCAATGACCTATAGTTACCTTCAGTCCCGGTGATGCTCCCTCTGCTGGATGTCCTCAAATGACCTCGAGCGTGGGAACTTTCCTAGAAAATAATGTGTGTGTGTTTTTTTAACCCTTTCATACAATTGGATTAATAATGGATAGGTGTCAGAATTGACGCCTCTCCATTATTAATCTGGCTTAATGTCACCTTACAATAGCAAGGTGGCATTAACCCTTTATTACCCCATATCCCACCGCTACATGGGAATGGGAAGAGAGTGGCCAAGTGCCAGAATAGGCGCATGTTCCAGATGTGCCTTTTCTGGGGTGGCTGGGGGCAGATGTTCTTAGCCGGGGGGGGCAAAAACCGTGGACCCTCTCCAGGCTAATAATATCTGCCCTCAGTCACTGGCTTTACCACTCTGGCGGAGAAAATTGCGCGGGAGCCCACCCCAATTTTTTCCGCGATTTACCCCTTAAATTGCCTTTAACCCTTAAATTTAATAGCTACAGGCAATTTAAGGGTTAAATCGCAGAAAAAAATTGGGGGTGGGAGGGGGTGGGGACATGGACCTTTATTTTAAACACAAGAAACAAAAAAAAAGGATTATTCATATCTTCTTTACAGCAAACACTGCTACAGAGAAGATATGAATTGCGGCTTCAGCACCAGATGCAGGGGACAGCGCTAAACTTTAGCGCTGTCTCCTGCACAGTGCTTGTGGTACCCAGTGGGCACACGAGCGGCACACCTGTGCCGCACATGTGCCACACTGATGTACCACAGAAACACACGGGCACACGGACACGGATAATTCCGATACCGATTTTTCCGGTACCGGAATTATCTGGACGTGTGGGACTGCCCTTATACTGTGTGCTGAGCTGTGTATCTAATCCTATCCTGTGTGATACTGACTGCTGAGCTGTGTATCTAATCCTATCCTGTGTGATACTGACTGCTGAGCTGTGTATCTAATCTTGTCCTGTGTGTTACTGTCTGCTGAGTCATGTATCTAATCCTATGCTGTGTGATACCGTTTGCTTAGTTGTGTATCTAATCCTATCCTGTGTGATACTGTCTGCTGAGCCGTGTATCAAATTCTAACCTGTGTTATACTGTGTGCTGAGCAGTGTATCTTATCTTGTCCTGTGTGTTAATGTCTGCTGAGTCGTGTATCTAATCCTATCATGTGTGATACAGTCTACTGAGCTGTGTCTGTAATCCTATCCTGTGTGATACTGTCTGCTGAGCTGTGTATCCAATCCTAACCTGTGTTATAATGTGTGCTGAGCCATGTATCTAATCCTATCCTGTGTGATACTGACTGCATAGCTGTGTATCTAATTCTGCGGTGTGATACTCTCTACTGAGCTGTGTATCTAATCATATCCTGTGTGATACTGACTGCTGAGCTGTGTATCTAATCCTTTCCTGTGTGATACTGACTGCTGAGCTGTGTATATAATTCTGTCCTGTGTGATACTGTCTGCTGAGTGATGTATGTAATCCTATCCTGTGTGATACTGACTGCTGAGCCGTGTATCTAATCCTACTCTTTGTGATAATGTCTGCTGAGATGTGCATCTAATCTTGTCCTCTGTGTTACTGTCTGCTGAGTCATGTATCTAACCCTATCCTGTGTGATACTGTCTGCAGAGCCATTTATCTAATCCTATCCTGTGTGATACTGTTTTCTGAGCCATGTATCTATTCCTAACCTGTGTTATAATGTGTGCTGAGCTGTGTATCTAATCCTATCCTGTGTGATACTATCTGCTGAGCTGTGTATCTAATCCTATCCTGTGTGATACTGACTGCTGAGCTGTGTATCTAATCCTCTCCTGTGTGATACTGTCTGCTGAGCCGTGTATCTAATCCTATCCTGTGTGATACTGAGCCGTGTATCTAATCCTATCCTGTGTGATACTGTCTGCTGAGCTGTGTATCTAATCCTATCCTGTGTGATACTGTCTGCTGAGCCGTGAATCTAATACTATCCTGTGTGATACTGACTGCTGAGCTGTGTATCTAATCCTATGCTGTGTGATAATAGCTGCTGAGCCGTGTATCTAATCCTCCTGTGTGATACTATCTGCTGAGCCGTGTATCTAATGCTCCTGTGTGATACTGTCTGCTGAGCTGTGTATCTAATCTTATCCTGTGTGATACTGACTGCTGAGCCGTGTATCTAATCCTATCCTGTGTGATACTGCCTGCTGAGCTGTGTATCTAATCCTCTCCTGTGTGATACTGTCTGCTGAGCCGTGAATCTAATACTATCCTGTGTGATACTGACTGCTGAGCTGTGTTTCTAATCCTATGCTGTGTGATACTATCTGCTGAGCCGTGTATCTAATCCTATCCTGTGTGATACTATCTGCTGAGCTGTGTATCTAATCCTCCTGTGTGATACTATCTGCTGAGCCGTGTATCTAATGCTCCTGTGTGATACTGTCTGCTGAGCTGTGTATCTAATCTAATCCTGTGTGATACTGACTGCTGAGCCGTGTATCTAATCCTATCCTGTGTGATACTGACTGCTGAGCTGTGTATCTAATCCTATCCTGTGTGATACTGTCTGCTGAGCCGTGTATCTAATCCTATCCTGTGTGATACTGTCTGCTGAGCCGTGTATCTAATCCTATCCTGTGTGATACTATCTGCTGAGCTGTGTATCTAATTCTATCCTGTGTGATACTATCTGCTGAGCCGTGTATCTAATCCTATCCTGTGTGATACTATCTGTTGAGCTGTGTATCTAATCCTATCCTGTGTGATATTGACTGCTGAGCCGTGTATCTAATCCTATCCTGTGTGATAGTTTCTGCTGAGCCGTGTATCTAATCCTATCCTGTGTGATACTGACTGCTGAGCCGTGTATCTAATCCTATCCTGTGTGATACTGTCTGCTGAGCCGTGTATCTAATCCTATCCTGAGTGATACTATCTGCTGAACCATGTATCTAATCCTATCCTGTGTGATACTGAGCCGTGTATCTAACCCTATCCTGTGTGATACTGTCTGCTGAGCTGTGTATCTAATCCTATCCTGTGTGATACTGTCTGCTGAGCTGTGTATCTAATCCTCTCCTGGGTGATACTGTCTGCTGAGCAGTGTATCTAATACTATCCTGTGTGATACTGACTGCTGAGCTGTGTATCTAATCCTATCCTGTGTGATACTATCTGCTGAGCCGTGTATCTAATCCTCCTGTGTGATACTATCTGCTGAGCCGTGTATCTAATCATCCTGTGTGATACTGTCTGCTGAGCTGTGTATCTAATCCTATCCTGTGTGATACTGACTGCTGAGCTGTGTATCTTATCCTATCCTGTGTGATACTGACTGCTGAGCTGTGTATCTAATCCTATCCTGTGTGATACTGTCTGCTGAGCCGTGTATCTAATCCTATCCTGTGTGATACTATCTGCTGAGCTGTGTATCTAATCCTATCCTGTGTGATACTGTCTGCTGAGCTGTGTATCTAATCCTCTCCTGTGTGATACTGTCTGCTGAGCTGTGTATCTAATCCTATCCTGTGTGATACTATCTGCTGAGCTGTGTATCTAATCCTATCCTGTGTGATACTGTCTGCTGAGCTGTGTATCTAATCCTATCCTGTGTGATACTATCTGCTGAGCTGTGTATCTAATCCTATCCTGTGTTATACTGTCTGCTGAGCTGTGTATCTAATTCTCTCCTGTGTGATACTGTCTGCTGAGCCATGTATCTAATACTATCCTGTGTGATACTGACTGCTGAGCTGTGTATCTAATCCTCTCCTGTGTGATACTGTCTGCTGAGCCGTGTATCTAATCCTATCCTGTGTGATACTATCTGCTGAGCTGTGTATCTAATCCTATCCTGTGTGATACTGTCTGCTGAGCTGTGTATCTAATCCTATCCTGTGTGATACTGTCTGCTGAGCTGTGTATCTAATCCTATCCTGTGTGATACTATCTGCTGAGCTGTGTATCTAATCCTATCTTGTGTGATACTGTCTGCTGAGCTGTGTATCTAATCCTATCCTGTGTGATACTATCTGCTGAGCTGTGTATCTAATCCTATCCTGTGTGACACTATCTGCTGAGCTGTGTATCTAATTCTCTCCTGTGTGATACTGTCTGCTGAGCCGTGTATCTAATACTATCCTGTGTGATACTGACTGCTGAGCTGTGTATCTAATCCTATCCTGTGTGATACTATCTGCTGAGCTGTGTATCTAATCCTATCCTGTGTGATACTGTCTGCTGAGCCGTGTATCTAATCCTATCCTGAGTGATACTATCTGCTGAGCTGTGTATCTAATCCTATCCTGTGTGATACTGAGCCGTGTATCTAATCCTATCCTGTGTGATACTGTCTGCTGAGCTGTGTATCTAATTCTATCCTGTGTGATACTGTCTGCTGAGCTGTGTATCTAATCCTCTCCTGGGTGATACTGTCTCCTGAGCCGTGTATCTAATACTATCCTGTGTGATACTGACTGCTGAGCTGTGTATCTAATCCTATCCTGTGTGATACTATCTGCTGAGCCGTGTATCTAATCCTCCTGTGTGATACTATCTGCTGAGCCGTGTATCTAATCCTCCTGTGTGATACTGTCTGCTGAGCTGTGTATCTAATCCTATCCTGTGTGATACTATCTGCTGAGCTGTGTATCTAATCCTATCCTGTGTGATACTGACTGCTGAGCTGTGTATCTAATCCTATCCTGTGTGATACTGTCTGCTGAGCCGTGTATCTAATCATATCCTGTGTGATACTATCTGCTGAGCTGTGTATCTAATCCTATCCTGTGTGATACTGTCTGCTGAGCTGTGTATCTAATCCTCTCCTGTGTGATACTGTCTGCTGAGCTGTGTATCTAATCCTATCCTGTGTGATACTATCTGCTGAGCTGTGTATCTAATCCTATCCTGTGTGATACTGTCTGCTGAGCTGTGTATCTAATCCTATCCTGTGTGATACTATCTGCTGAGCTGTGTATCTAATCCTATCCTGTGTTATACTATCTGCTGAGCTGTGTATCTAATTCTCTCCTGTGTGATACTGTCTGCTGAGCCATGTATCTAATACTATCCTGTGTGATACTGACTGCTGAGCTGTGTATCTAATCCTCTCCTGTGTGATACTGTCTGCTGAGCCGTGTATCTAATCCTATCCTGTGTGATACTGTCTGCTGAGCTGTGTATCTAATCCTATCCTTTGTGATACTGTCTGCTGAGCTGTGTATCTAATCCTATCCTGTGTGATACTATCTGCTGAGCTGTGTATCTAATCCTATCCTGTGTGATACTGTCTGCTGAGCTGTGTATCTAATCCTATCCTGTGTGATACTATCTGCTGAGCTGTGTATCTAATCCTCTCCTGTGTGATACTGTCTGCTGAGCCGTGTATCTAATACTATCCTGTGTGATACTGTCTGCTGAGCCGTGTATCTAATCCTCTCCTGTGTGATACTGTCTGCTGAGCTGTGTATCTAATCCTATCCTGTGTGATACTGTCTGCTGAGCTGTGTATCTAAGCCTCTCCTGTGTGATACTGTCTACTGAGCTGTGTATCTAATTCTATCCATTGTGATACTATCTGCTGAGCTGTGTATCTAATCTTATCCTGTCTGATACTATCTGCTGAGCCGTGTATCTAATCCTCTCCTGTGTGATACTGTCTGCTGAGCCGTGTATCTAATCCTCTCCTATGTGATACTGTCTGTTGAGCCATGTATCTAATCCTATCCTGTGTGATACTGTCTGCTGAGCTGTGTATCTAATCCTCTCGTGTGTGATACTGTCTGCTGAGCTGTGTATCTAATTCTATCCTGTGTGATACTATCTGCTGAGCTGTGTATCTAATCCTCTCCTGTGTGATACTGTCTGTTGAGCCATGTATCTAATCCTATCCTGTGTGATACTGTCTGCTGAGCTGTGTATCTAATCCTCTCCTGTGTGATACTGTCTGCTGAGCTGTGTATCTAATTCTATCCTGTGTGATACTATCTGCTGAGCTGTGTATCTAATCCTATCCAGTGTGATACTATCTGCTGAGCTGTGTATCTAATCCTATCCTGTGTGATACTGTCTGCTGAGCTGTGTATCTAATCCTATCCTGTGTGATACTATCTGCTGAGCTGTGTATCTAATTCTATCCTGTGTTATACTATCTGCTGAGCTGTGTATCTAATTCTCTCCTGTGTGATACTGTCTGCTGAGCCATGTATCTAATACTATCCTGTGTGATACTGACTGCTGAGCTGTGTATCTAATCCTCTCCTGTGTGATACTGTCTGCTGAGCCGTGTATCTAATCCTATCCTGTGTGATACTGTCTGCTGAGCTGTGTATCTAATCCTATCCTGTGTGATACTGTCTGCTGAGCTGTGTATCTAATCCTATCCTGTGTGATACTATCTGCTGAACTGTGTATCTAATCCTATCCTGTGTGATACTGTCTGCTGAGCTGTGTATCTAATCCTATCCTGTGTGATACTATCTGCTGAGCTGTGTATCTAATCCTCTCCTGTGTGATACTGTCTGCTGAGCCGTGTATCTAATACTATCCTGTGTGATACTGTCTGCTGAGCCGTGTATCTAATCCTCTCCTGTGTGATACTGTCTGCTGGGCCGTGTATCTAATCCTATCCTGTGTGATACTGTCTGCTGAGCTGTGTATCTAAGCCTCTCCTGTGTGATACTGTCTGCTGAGCTGTGTATCTAATTCTATCCAGTGTGATACTATCTGCTGAGCTGTGTATCTAATCCTATCCTGTGTGATACTATCTGCTGAGCCGTGTATCTAATCCTCTCCTGTGTGATACTGTCTGCTGAGCCGTGTATCTAATCCTCTCCTGTGTGATACTGTCTGTTGAGCCATGTATCTAATCCTATCCTGTGTGATACTGTCTGCTGAGCTGTGTATCTAATACTCTCCTGTGTGATACTGTCTGCTGAGCTGTGTATCTAATTCTATCCTGTGTGATACTATCTGCTGAGCTGTGTATCTAATCCTATCCTGTGTGATACTATCTGCTGAGCTGTGTATCTAATCCTATCCTGTGTTATACTGTCTGCTGAGCTGTGTATCTAATTCTCTCCTGTGTGATACTGTCTGCTGAGCCATGTATCTAATACTATCCTGTGTGATACTGACTGCTGAGCTGTGTATCTAATCCTCTCCTGTGTGATACTGTCTGCTGAGCCGTGTATCTAATCCTATCCTGTGTGATACTATCTGCTGAACTGTGTATCTAATCCTATCCTGTGTGATACTGTCTGCTGAGCTGTGTATCTAATCCTATCCTGTGTGATACTGTCTGCTGAGCTGTGTATCTAATCCTATCCTGTGTGATACTATCTGCTGAGCTGTGTATCTAATCCTATCTTGTGTGATACTGTCTGCTGAGCTGTGTATCTAATCCTATCCTGTGTGATACTATCTGCTGAGCTGTGTATCTAATCCTATCCTGTGTGACACTATCTGCTGAGCTGTGTATCTAATTCTCTCCTGTGTGATACTGTCTGCTGAGCCGTGTATCTAATACTATCCTGTGTGATACTGACTGCTGAGCTGCGTATCTAATCCTATCCTGTGTGATACTATCTGCTGAGCTGTGTATCTAATCCTATCCTGTGTGATACTGTCTGCTGAGCCGTGTATCTAATCCTATCCTGAGTGATACTATCTGCTGAGCTGTGTATCTAATCCTATCCTGTGTGATACTGAGCCGTGTATCTAATCCTATCCTGTGTGATACTGTCTGCTGAGCTGTGTATCTAATCATATCCTGTGTGATACTGTCTGCTGAGCTGTGTATCTAATCCTCTCCTGGGTGATACTGTCTGCTGAGCCGTGTATCTAATACTATCCTGTGTGATACTGACTGCTGAGCTGTGTATCTAATCCTATCCTGTGTGATACTATCTGCTGAGCCGTGTATCTAATCCTCCTGTGTGATACTGTCTGCTGAGCTGTGTATCTAATCCTATCCTGTGTGATACTATCTGCTGAGCTGTGTATCTAATCCTATCCTGTGTGATACTGACTGCTGAGCTGTGTATCTAATCCTATCCTGTGTGATACTGTCTGCTGAGCCGTGTATCTAATCATATCCTGTGTGATACTATCTGCTGAGCTGTGTATCTAATCCTATCCTGTGTGATACTGTCTGCTGAGCTGTGTATCTAATCCTCTCCTGTGTGATACTGTCTGCTGAGCTGTGTATCTAATCCTATCCTGTGTGATACTATCTGCTGAGCTGTGTATCTAATCCTATCCTGTGTGATACTGTCTGCTGAGCTGTGTATCTAATCCTATCCTGTGAGATACTATCTGCTGAGCTGTGTATCTAATCCTATCCTGTGTTATACTATCTGCTGAGCTGTGTATCTAATTCTCTCCTGTGTGATACTGTCTGCTGAGCCATGTATCTAATACTATCCTGTGTGATACTGACTGCTGAGCTGTGTATCTAATCCTCTCCTGTGTGATACTGTCTGCTGAGCCGTGTATCTAATCCTATCCTGTGTAATACTGTCTGCTGAGCTGTGTATCTAATCCTATCCTGTGTGATACTGTCTGCTGAGCTGTGTATCTAATCCTATCCTGTGTGATACTATCTGCTGAGCTGTGTATCTAATCCTATCCTGTGTGATACTGTCTGCTGAGCTGTGTATCTAATCCTATCCTGTGTGATACTATCTGCTGAGCTGTGTATCTAATCCTCTCCTGTGTGATACTGTCTGCTGAGCCGTGTATCTAATACTATCCTGTGTGATACTGTCTACTGAGCCGTGTATCTAATCCTCTCCTGTGTGATACTATCTGCTGAGCTGTGTATCTAATCCTATCCTGTGTGATACTGTCTGCTGAGCCGTGTATCTAATCCTCTCCTGTGTGATACTGTCTGCTGAGCCGTGTATCTAATCCTATCCTGTGTGATACTATCTGCTGAGCCGTGTATCTAATCCTCTCCTGTGTGATACTGTCTGCTGAGCCGTGTATCTAATCCTCTCCTGTGTGATACTGTCTGTTGAGCCATGTATCTAATCCTATCCTGTGTGATACTGTCTGCTGAGCTGTGTATCTAATCCTATCCTGTGTGATACTGTCTGCTGAGCCGTGTATCTAATCCTATCCTGTGTGATACTGTCTGCTGAGCCGTGTATCTAATCCTATCCTGTGTGATACTATCTGCTGAGCTGTGTATCTAATTCTATCCTGTGTGATACTATCTGCTGAGCCGTGTATCTAATCCTATCCTGTGTGATACTATCTGCTGAGCTGTGTATCTAATCCTATCCTGTGTGATATTGACTGCTGAGCCGTGTATCTAATCCTATCCTGTGTGATAGTTTCTGCTGAGCCGTGTATCTAATCCTATCCTGTGTGATACTGACTGCTGAGCTGTGTATCTAATCCTATCCTGTGTGATACTGTCTGCTGAGCCGTGTATCTAATCCTATCCTGAGTGATACTATCTGCTGAACTGTGTATCTAATCCTATCCTGTGTGATACTGAGCCGTGTATCTAACCCTATTCTGTGTGATACTGTCTGCTGAGCTGTGTCTCTAATCCTATCCTGTGTGATACTGTCTGCTGAGCTGTGTATCTAATCCTCTCCTGGGTGATACTGTCTGCTGAGCTGTGTATCTAATCCTATCCTGTGTGATACTGTCTGCTGAGCTGTGTATCTAATCCTATCCTGTGAGATACTATCTGCTGAGCTGTGTATCTAATCCTATCCTGTGTTATACTATCTGCTGAGCTGTGTATCTAATTCTCTCCTGTGTGATACTGTCTGCTGAGCCATGTATCTAATACTATCCTGTGTGATACTGACTGCTGAGCTGTGTATCTAATCCTCTCCTGTGTGATACTGTCTGCTGAGCCGTGTATCTAATCCTATCCTGTGTAATACTGTCTGCTGAGCTGTGTATCTAATCCTATCCTGTGTGATACTGTCTGCTGAGCTGTGTATCTAATCCTATCCTGTGTGATACTATCTGCTGAGCTGTGTATCTAATCCTATCCTGTGTGATACTGTCTGCTGAGCTGTGTATCTAATCCTATCCTGTGTGATACTATCTGCTGAGCTGTGTATCTAATCCTCTCCTGTGTGATACTGTCTGCTGAGCCGTGTATCTAATACTATCCTGTGTGATACTGTCTACTGAGCCGTGTATCTAATCCTCTCCTGTGTGATACTGTCTGCTGAGCCGTGTATCTAATCCTATCCTGTGTGATACTGTCTGCTGAGCTGTGTATCTAAGCCTCTCCTGTGTGATACTGTCTGCTGAGCTGTGTATCTAATTCTATCCAGTGTGATACTATCTGCTGAGCTGTGTATCTAATCCTATCCTGTGTGATACTATCTGCTGAGCCGTGTATCTAATCCTCTCCTGTGTGATACTGTCTGCTGAGCCGTGTATCTAATCCTCTCCTTTGTGATACTGTCTGTTGAGCCATGTATCTAATCCTATCCTGTGTGATACTGTCTGCTGAGCTGTGTATCTAATCCTATCCTGTGTGATACTGTCTGCTGAGCCGTGTATCTAATCCTATCCTGTGTGATACTGTCTGCTGAGCCGTGTATCTAATCCTATCCTGTGTGATACTATCTGCTGAGCTGTGTATCTAATCCTATCCTGTGTGATACTGTCTGCTGAGCTGTGTATCTAATCCTCTCCTGTGTGATACTGTCTGCTGAGCTGTGTATCTAATCCTATCCTGTGTGATACTATCTGCTGAGCTGTGTATCTAATCCTATCCTGTGTGATACTGTCTGCTGAGCTGTGTATCTAATCCTATCCTGTGTGATACTATCTGCTGAGCTGTGTATCTAATCCTATCCTGTGTTATACTGTCTGCTGAGCTGTGTATCTAATTCTCTCCTGTGTGATACTGTCTGCTGAGCCATGTATCTAATACTATCCTGTGTGATACTGACTGCTGAGCTGTGTATCTAATCCTCTCCTGTGTGATACTGTCTGCTGAGCCGTGTATCTAATCCTATCCTGTGTGATACTATCTGCTGAGCTGTGTATCTAATCCTATCCTGTGTGATACTGTCTGCTGAGCTGTGTATCTAATCCTATCCTGTGTGATACTGTCTGCTGAGCTGTGTATCTAATCCTATCCTGTGTGATACTATCTGCTGAGCTGTGTATCTAATCCTATCTTGTGTGATACTGTCTGCTGAGCTGTGTATCTAATCCTATCCTGTGTGATACTATCTGCTGAGCTGTGTATCTAATCCTATCCTGTGTGACACTATCTGCTGAGCTGTGTATCTAATTCTCTCCTGTGTGATACTGTCTGCTGAGCCGTGTATCTAATACTATCCTGTGTGATACTGACTGCTGAGCTGTGTATCTAATCCTATCCTGTGTGATACTATCTGCTGAGCTGTGTATCTAATCCTATCCTGTGTGATACTGTCTGCTGAGCCGTGTATCTAATCCTATCCTGAGTGATACTATCTGCTGAGCTGTGTATCTAATCCTATCCTGTGTGATACTGAGCCGTGTATCTAATCCTATCCTGTGTGATACTGTCTGCTGAGCTGTGTATCTAATCCTATCCTGTGTGATACTGTCTGCTGAGCTGTGTATCTAATCCTCTCCTGGGTGATACTGTCTCCTGAGCCGTGTATCTAATACTATCCTGTGTGATACTGACTGCTGAGCTGTGTATCTAATCCTCTCCTGTGTGATACTGTCTGCTGAGCCGTGTATCTAATCCTATCCTGTGTAATACTGTCTGCTGAGCTGTGTATCTAATCCTATCCTGTGTGATACTGTCTGCTGAGCTGTGTATCTAATCCTATCCTGTGTGATACTATCTGCTGAGCTGTGTATCTAATCCTATCCTGTGTGATACTGTCTGCTGAGCTGTGTATCTAATCCTATCCTGTGTGATACTATCTGCTGAGCTGTGTATCTAATCCTCTCCTGTGTGATACTGTCTGCTGAGCCGTGTATCTAATACTATCCTGTGTGATACTGTCTACTGAGCCGTGTATCTAATCCTCTCCTGTGTGATACTGTCTGCTGAGCCGTGTATCTAATCCTATCCTGTGTGATACTGTCTGCTGAGCTGTGTATCTAAGCCTCTCCTGTGTGATACTGTCTGCTGAGCTGTGTATCTAATTCTAATCAGTGTGATACTATCTGCTGAGCTGTGTATCTAATCCTATCCTGTGTGATACTATCTGCTGAGCCGTGTATCTAATCCTCTCCTGTGTGATACTGTCTGCTGAGCCGTGTATCTAATCCTCTCCTTTGTGATACTGTCTGTTGAGCCATGTATCTAATCCTATCCTGTGTGATACTGTCTGCTGAGCTGTGTATCTAATCCTATCCTGTGTGATACTGTCTGCTGAGCCGTGTATCTAATCCTATCCTGTGTGATACTGTCTGCTGAGCCGTGTATCTAATCCTATCCTGTGTGATACTATCTGCTGAGCTGTGTATCTAATCCTATCCTGTGTGATACTGTCTGCTGAGCTGTGTATCTAATCCTCTCCTGTGTGATACTGTCTGCTGAGCTGTGTATCTAATCCTATCCTGTGTGATACTATCTGCTGAGCTGTGTATCTAATCCTATCCTGTGTGATACTGTCTGCTGAGCTGTGTATCTAATCCTATCCTGTGTGATACTATCTGCTGAGCTGTGTATCTAATCCTATCCTGTGTTATACTGTCTGCTGAGCTGTGTATCTAATTCTCTCCTGTGTGATACTGTCTGCTGAGCCATGTATCTAATACTATCCTGTGTGATACTGACTGCTGAGCTGTGTATCTAATCCTCTCCTGTGTGATACTGTCTGCTGAGCCGTGTATCTAATCCTATCCTGTGTGATACTATCTGCTGAGCTGTGTATCTAATCCTATCCTGTGTGATACTGTCTGCTGAGCTGTGTATCTAATCCTATCCTGTGTGATACTGTCTGCTGAGCTGTGTATCTAATCCTATCCTGTGTGATACTATCTGCTGAGCTGTGTATCTAATCCTATCTTGTGTGATACTGTCTGCTGAGCTGTGTATCTAATCCTATCCTGTGTGATACTATCTGCTGAGCTGTGTATCTAATCCTATCCTGTGTGACACTATCTGCTGAGCTGTGTATCTAATTCTCTCCTGTGTGATACTGTCTGCTGAGCCGTGTATCTAATACTATCCTGTGTGATACTGACTGCTGAGCTGTGTATCTAATCCTATCCTGTGTGATACTATCTGCTGAGCTGTGTATCTAATCCTATCCTGTGTGATACTGTCTGCTGAGCCGTGTATCTAATCCTATCCTGAGTGATACTATCTGCTGAGCTGTGTATCTAATCCTATCCTGTGTGATACTGAGCCGTGTATCTAATCCTATCCTGTGTGATACTGTCTGCTGAGCTGTGTATCTAATCCTATCCTGTGTGATACTGTCTGCTGAGCTGTGTATCTAATCCTCTCCTGGGTGATACTGTCTCCTGAGCCGTGTATCTAATACTATCCTGTGTGATACTGACTGCTGAGCTGTGTATCTAATCCTATCCTGTGTGATACTATCTGCTGAGCCGTGTATCTAATCCTCCTGTGTGATACTATCTGCTGAGCCGTGTATCTAATCCTCCTGTGTGATACTGTCTGCTGAGCTGTGTATCTAATCCTATCCTGTGTGATACTATCTGCTGAGCTGTGTATCTAATCCTATCCTGTGTGATACTGACTGCTGAGCTGTGTATCTAATCCTATCCTGTGTGATACTGTCTGCTGAGCCGTGTATCTAATCATATCCTGTGTGATACTATCTGCTGAGCTGTGTATCTAATCCTATCCTGTGTGATACTGTCTGCTGAGCTGTGTATCTAATCCTCTCCTGTGTGATACTGTCTGCTGAGCTGTGTATCTAATCCTATCCTGTGTGATACTATCTGCTGAGCTGTGTATCTAATCCTATCCTGTGTGATACTGTCTGCTGAGCTGTGTATCTAATCCTATCCTGTGTGATACTATCTGCTGAGCTGTGTATCTAATCCTATCCTGTGTTATACTATCTGCTGAGCTGTGTATCTAATTCTCTCCTGTGTGATACTGTCTGCTGAGCCATGTATCTAATACTATCCTGTGTGATACTGACTGCTGAGCTGTGTATCTAATCCTCTCCTGTGTGATACTGTCTGCTGAGCCGTGTATCTAATCCTATCCTGTGTGATACTGTCTGCTGAGCTGTGTATCTAATCCTATCCTTTGTGATACTGTCTGCTGAGCTGTGTATCTAATCCTATCCTGTGTGATACTATCTGCTGAGCTGTGTATCTAATCCTATCCTGTGTGATACTGTCTGCTGAGCTGTGTATCTAATCCTATCCTGTGTGATACTATCTGCTGAGCTGTGTATCTAATCCTCTCCTGTGTGATACTGTCTGCTGAGCCGTGTATCTAATACTATCCTGTGTGATACTGTCTGCTGAGCCGTGTATCTAATCCTCTCCTGTGTGATACTGTGTGCTGAGCTGTGTATCTAATCCTATCCTGTGTGATACTGTCTGCTGAGCTGTGTATCTAAGCCTCTCCTGTGTGATACTGTCTGCTGAGCTGTGTATCTAATTCTATCCATTGTGATACTATCTGCTGAGCTGTGTATCTAATCCTATCCTGTCTGATACTATCTGCTGAGCCGTGTATCTAATCCTCTCCTGTGTGATACTGTCTGCTGAGCCGTGTATCTAATCCTCTCCTGTGTGATACTGTCTGTTGAGCCATGTATCTAATCCTATCCTGTGTGATACTGTCTGCTGAGCTGTGTATCTAATCCTCTCGTGTGTGATACTGTCTGCTGAGCTGTGTATCTAATTCTATCCTGTGTGATACTATCTGCTGAGCTGTGTATCTAATCCTCTCCTGTGTGATACTGTCTGTTGAGCCATGTATCTAATCCTATCCTGTGTGATACTGTCTGCTGAGCTGTGTATCTAATCCTCTCCTGTGTGATACTGTCTGCTGAGCTGTGTATCTAATTCTATCCTGTGTGATACTATCTGCTGAGCTGTGTATCTAATCCTATCCAGTGTGATACTATCTGCTGAGCTGTGTATCTAATCCTATCCTGTGTGATACTGTCTGCTGAGCTGTGTATCTAATCCTATCCTGTGTGATACTATCTGCTGAGCTGTGTATCTAATTCTATCCTGTGTTATACTATCTGCTGAGCTGTGTATCTAATTCTCTCCTGTGTGATACTGTCTGCTGAGCCATGTATCTAATACTATCCTGTGTGATACTGACTGCTGAGCTGTGTATCTAATCCTCTCCTGTGTGATACTGTCTGCTGAGCCGTGTATCTAATCCTATCCTGTGTGATACTGTCTGCTGAGCTGTGTATCTAATCCTATCCTGTGTGATACTGTCTGCTGAGCTGTGTATCTAATCCTATCCTGTGTGATACTATCTGCTGAACTGTGTATCTAATCCTATCCTGTGTGATACTGTCTGCTGAGCTGTGTATCTAATCCTATCCTGTGTGATACTATCTGCTGAGCTGTGTATCTAATCCTCTCCTGTGTGATACTGTCTGCTGAGCCGTGTATCTAATACTATCCTGTGTGATACTGTCTGCTGAGCCGTGTATCTAATCCTCTCCTGTGTGATACTGTCTGCTGGGCCGTGTATCTAATCCTATCCTGTGTGATACTGTCTGCTGAGCTGTGTATCTAAGCCTCTCCTGTGTGATACTGTCTGCTGAGCTGTGTATCTAATTCTATCCAGTGTGATACTATCTGCTGAGCTGTGTATCTAATCCTATCCTGTGTGATACTATCTGCTGAGCCGTGTATCTAATCCTCTCCTGTGTGATACTGTCTGCTGAGCCGTGTATCTAATCCTCTCCTGTTTGATACTGTCTGTTGAGCCATGTATCTAATCCTATCCTGTGTGATACTGTCTGCTGAGCTGTGTATCTAATACTCTCCTGTGTGATACTGTCTGCTGAGCTGTGTATCTAATTCTATCCTGTGTGATACTATCTGCTGAGCTGTGTATCTAATCCTATCCTGTGTGATACTATCTGCTGAGCTGTGTATCTAATCCTATCCTGTGTTATACTGTCTGCTGAGCTGTGTATCTAATTCTCTCCTGTGTGATACTGTCTGCTGAGCCATGTATCTAATACTATCCTGTGTGATACTGACTGCTGAGCTGTGTATCTAATCCTCTCCTGTGTGATACTGTCTGCTGAGCCGTGTATCTAATCCTATCCTGTGTGATACTATCTGCTGAACTGTGTATCTAATCCTATCCTGTGTGATACTGTCTGCTGAGCTGTGTATCTAATCCTATCCTGTGTGATACTGTCTGCTGAGCTGTGTATCTAATCCTATCCTGTGTGATACTATCTGCTGAGCTGTGTATCTAATCCTATCTTGTGTGATACTGTCTGCTGAGCTGTGTATCTAATCCTATCCTGTGTGATACTATCTGCTGAGCTGTGTATCTAATCCTATCCTGTGTGACACTATCTGCTGAGCTGTGTATCTAATTCTCTCCTGTGTGATACTGTCTGCTGAGCCGTGTATCTAATACTATCCTGTGTGATACTGACTGCTGAGCTGCGTATCTAATCCTATCCTGTGTGATACTATCTGCTGAGCTGTGTATCTAATCCTATCCTGTGTGATACTGTCTGCTGAGCCGTGTATCTAATCCTATCCTGAGTGATACTATCTGCTGAGCTGTGTATCTAATCCTATCCTGTGTGATACTGAGCCGTGTATCTAATCCTATCCTGTGTGATACTGTCTGCTGAGCTGTGTATCTAATCCTATCCTGTGTGATACTGTCTGCTGAGCTGTGTATCTAATCCTCTCCTGGGTGATACTGTCTGCTGAGCCGTGTATCTAATACTATCCTGTGTGATACTGACTGCTGAGCTGTGTATCTAATCCTATCCTGTGTGATACTATCTGCTGAGCCGTGTATCTAATCCTCCTGTGTGATACTATCTGCTGAGCCGTGTATCTAATCCTCCTGTGTGATACTGTCTGCTGAGCTGTGTATCTAATCCTATCCTGTGTGATACTATCTGCTGAGCTGTGTATCTAATCCTATCCTGTGTGATACTGACTGCTGAGCTGTGTATCTAATCCTATCCTGTGTGATAATGTCTGCTGAGCCGTGTATCTAATCATATCCTGTGTGATACTATCTGCTGAGCTGTGTATCTAATCCTATCCTGTGTGATACTGTCTGCTGAGCTGTGTATCTAATCCTCTCCTGTGTGATACTGTCTGCTGAGCTGTGTATCTAATCCTATCCTGTGTGATACTATCTGCTGAGCTGTGTATCTAATCCTATCCTGTGTGATACTGTCTGCTGAGCTGTGTATCTAATCCTATCCTGTGTGATACTATCTGCTGAGCTGTGTATCTAATCCTATCCTGTGTTATACTATCTGCTGAGCTGTGTATCTAATTTTCTCCTGTGTGATACTGTCTGCTGAGCCATGTATCTAATACTATCCTGTGTGATACTGACTGCTGAGCTGTGTATCTAATCCTCTCCTGTGTGATACTGTCTGCTGAGCCGTGTATCTAATCCTATCCTGTGTGATACTGTCTGCTGAGCTGTGTATCTAATCCTATCCTGTGTGATACTGTCTGCTGAGCTGTGTATCTAATCCTATCCTGTGTGATACTATCTGCTGAGCTGTGTATCTAATCCTATCCTGTGTGATACTGTCTGCTGAGCTGTGTATCTAATCCTATCCTGTGTGATACTATCTGCTGAGCTGTGTATCTAATCCTCTCCTGTGTGATACTGTCTGCTGAGCCGTGTATCTAATACTATCCTGTGTGATACTGTCTGCTGAGCTGTGTATCTAAGCCTCTCCTGTGTGATACTGTCTGCTGAGCTGTGTATCTAATTCTATCCAGTGTGATACTATCTGCTGAGCTGTGTATCTAATCCTATCCTGTGTGATACTATCTGCTGAGCCGTG
Source organism: Ranitomeya imitator (assembly GCF_032444005.1). Taxonomy (NCBI): domain Eukaryota; kingdom Metazoa; phylum Chordata; class Amphibia; order Anura; family Dendrobatidae; genus Ranitomeya; species Ranitomeya imitator. The sequence continues at coordinate 374,544,376 of NC_091284.1, read as the reverse complement.
TATCTAATCCTCTCCTGTGTGATACTGTCTGCTGAGCCGTGTATCTAATCCTCTCCTGTGTGATACTGTCTGTTGAGCCATGTATCTAATCCTATCCTGTGTGATACTGTCTGCTGAGCTGTGTATCTAATCCTCTCCTGTGTGATACTGTCTGCTGAGCTGTGTATCTAATTCTATCCTGTGTGATACTATCTGCTGAGCTGTGTATCTAATCCTCTCCTGTGTGATACTGTCTGTTGAGCCATGTATCTAATCCTATCCTGTGTGATACTGTCTGCTGAGCTGTGTATCTAATCCTCTCCTGTGTGATACTGTCTGCTGAGCTGTGTATCTAATTCTATCCTGTGTGATACTATCTGCTGAGCTGTGTATCTAATCCTATCCTGTGTGATACTATCTGCTGAGCTGTGTATCTAATCCTATCCTGTGTGATACTGTCTTCTGAGCTGTGTATCGAATCCTATCCTGTGTGATACTATCTGCTGAGCTGTGTATCTAATCCTATCCTGTGTTATACTATCTGCTGAGCTGTGTATCTAATTCTCTCCTGTGTGATACTGTCTGCTGAGCCATGTATCTAATACTATCCTGTGTGATACTGACTGCTGAGCTGTGTATCTAATCCTCTCCTGTGTGATACTGTCTGCTGAGCCGTGTATCTAATCCTATCCTGTGTGATACTGTCTGCTGAGCTGTGTATCTAATCCTATCCTGTGTGATACTGTCTGCTGAGCTGTGTATCTAATCCTATCCTGTGTGATACCATCTGCTGAGCTGTGTATCTAATCCACTCCTGTGTGATACTGTCTGCTGAGCCGTGTATCTAATCCTCTCCTGTGTGATACTGTCTGCTGAGCCGTGTATCTAATCCTATCCTGTGTGATACTGTCTGCTGAGCTGTGTATCTAATCCTCTCGTGTGTGATACTGTCTGCTGAGCTGTGTATCTAATTCTATCCTGTGTGATACTATCTGCTGAGCTGTGTATCTAATCCTCTCCTGTGTGATACTGTCTGTTGAGCCATGTATCTAATCCTATCCTGTGTGATACTGTCTGCTGAGCTGTGTATCTAATCCTCTCCTGTGTGATACTGTCTGCTGAGCTGTGTATCTAATTCTATCCTGTGTGATACTATCTGCTGAGCTGTGTATCTAATCCTATCTTGTGTGATACTATCTGCTGAGCTGTGTATCTAATCCTATCCTGTGTGATACTGTCTGCTGAGCTGTGTATCTAATCCTATCCTGTGTGATACTATCTGCTGAGCTGTGTATCTAATCCTATCCTGTGTTATACTATCTGCTGAGCTGTGTATCTAATTCTCTCCTGTGTGATACTGTCTGCTGAGCCATGTATCTAATACTATCCTGTGTGATACTGACTGCTGAGCTGTGTATCTAATCCTCTCCTGTGTGATACTGTCTGCTGAGCCGTGTATCTAATCCTATCCTGTGTGATACTGTCTGCTGAGCTTTGTATCTAATCCTATCCTGTGTGATACTGTCTGCTGAGCTGTGTATCTAATCCTATCCTGTGTGATACTATCTGCTGAGCTGTGTATCTAATCCTATCCTGTGTGATACTGTCTGCTGAGCTGTGTATCTAATCCTATCCTGTGTGATACTATCTGCTGAGCTGTGTATCTAATCCTCTCCTGTGTGATACTGTCTGCTGAGCCGTGTATCTAATCCTATCCTGTGTGATACTGTCTGCTGAGCTGTGTATCTAAGCCTCTCCTGTGTGATACTGTCTGCTGAGCTGTGTATCTAATTCTATCCAGTGTGATACAATCTGCTGAGCTGTGTATCTAATCCTATCCTGTGTGATACTATCTGCTGAGCCGTGTATCTAATCCTCTCCTGTGTGATACTGTCTGCTGAGCCGTGTATCTAATCCTCTCCTGTGTGATACTGTCTGTTGAGCCATGTATCTAATCCTATCCTGTGTGATACTGTCTGCTGAGCTGTGTATCTAATCCTCTCCTGTGTGATACTGTCTGCTGAGCTGTGTATCTAATTCTATCCTGTGTGATACTATCTGCTGAGCTGTGTATCTAATCCTATCCTGTGTGATACTATCTGCTAAACCGTGTATCTAATCCTATCCTGTGTTATACTGTCTGCTGAGCTGTGTATCTAATTCTCTCCTGTGTGATACTGTCTGCTGAGCCATGTATCTAATACTATCCTGTGTGATACTGACTGCTGAGCTGTGTATCTAATCCTCTCCTGTGTGATACTGTCTGCTGAGCCGTGTATCTAATCCTATCCTGTGTGATACTATCTGCTGAGCTGTGTATCTAATCCTATCCTGTGTGATACTGTCTGCTGAGCTGTGTATCTAATCCTATCCTGTGTGATACTGTCTGCTGAGCTGTGTATCTAATCCTATCCTGTGTGATACTATCTGCTGAGCTGTGTATCTAATCCTATCTTGTGTGATACTGTCTGCTGAGCTGTGTATCTAATCCTATCCTGTGTGATACTATCTGCTGAGCTGTGTATCTAATCCTATCCTGTGTGACACTATCTGCTGAGCTGTGTATCTAATTCTCTCCTGTGTGATACTGTCTGCTGAGCCGTGTATCTAATACTATCCTGTGTGATACTGACTGCTGAGCTGCGTATCTAATCCTATCCTGTGTGATACTATCTGCTGAGCTGTGTATCTAATCCTATCCTGTGTGATACTGTCTGCTGAGCCGTGTATCTAATCCTATCCTGAGTGATACTATCTGCTGAGCTGTGTATCTAATCTTATCGTTTGTGATACTGAGCCGTGTATCTAATCCTATCCTGTGTGATACTGTCTGCTGAGCTGTGTATCTAATCCTATCCTGTGTGATACTGTCTGCTGAGCTGTGTATCTAATCCTCTCCTGGGTGATACTGTCTGCTGAGCCGTGTATCTAATACTATCCTGTGTGATACTGACTGCTGAGCTGTGTATCTAATCCTATCCTGTGTGATACTATCTGCTGAGCCGCGTATCTAATCCTCCTGTGTGATACTATCTGCTGAGCCGTGTATCTAATCCTCCTGTGTGATACTGTCTGCTGAGCTGTGTATCTAATCCTATCCTGTGTGATACTATCTGCTGAGCTGTGTATCTAATCCTATCCTGTGTGATACTGACTGCTGAGCTGTGTATCTAATCCTATCCTGTGTGATAATGTCTGCTGAGCCATGTATCTAATCATATCCTGTGTGATACTATCTGCTGAGCTGTGTATCTAATCCTATCCTGTGTGATACTGTCTGTTGAGCTGTGTATCTAATCCTCTCCTGTGTGATACTGTCTGCTGAGCTGTGTATCTAATCCTATCCTGTGTGATACTATCTGCTGAGCTGTGTATCTAATCCTATCCTGTGTGATACTGTCTGTTGAGCTGTGTATCTAATCCTATCCTGTGTGATACTATCTGCTGAGCTGTGTATCTAATCCTATCCTGTGTGATACTGTCTGCTGAGCTGTGTATCTAATCCTATCCTGTGTGATACTATCTGCTGAGCTGTGTATCTAATCCTCTCCTGTGTGATACTGTCTGCTGAGCCGTGTATCTAATCCTATCCTGTGTGATACTGTCTGCTGAGCTGTGTATCTAAGCCTCTCCTGTGTGATACTGTCTGCTGAGCTGTGTATCTAATTCTATCCAGTGTGATACAATCTGCTGAGCTGTGTATCTAATCCTATCCTGTGTGATACTATCTGCTGAGCCGTGTATCTAATCCTCTCCTGTGTGATACTGTCTGCTGAGCCGTGTATCTAATCCTCTCCTGTGTGATACTGTCTGTTGAGCCATGTATCTAATCCTATCCTGTGTGATACTGTCTGCTGAGCTGTGTATCTAATCCTCTCCTGTGTGATACTGTCTGCTGAGCTGTGTATCTAATTCTATCCTGTGTGATACTATCTGCTGAGCTGTGTATCTAATCCTATCCTGTGTGATACTATCTGCTAAACCGTGTATCTAATCCTATCCTGTGTTATACTGTCTGCTGAGCTGTGTATCTAATTCTCTCCTGTGTGATACTGTCTGCTGAGCCATGTATCTAATACTATCCTGTGTGATACTGACTGCTGAGCTGTGTATCTAATCCTCTCCTGTGTGATACTGTCTGCTGAGCCGTGTATCTAATCCTATCCTGTGTGATACTATCTGCTGAGCTGTGTATCTAATCCTATCCTGTGTGATACTGTCTGCTGAGCTGTGTATCTAATCCTATCCTGTGTGATACTGTCTGCTGAGCTGTGTATCTAATCCTATCCTGTGTGATACTATCTGCTGAGCTGTGTATCTAATCCTATCTTGTGTGATACTGTCTGCTGAGCTGTGTATCTAATCCTATCCTGTGTGATACTATCTGCTGAGCTGTGTATCTAATCCTATCCTGTGTGACACTATCTGCTGAGCTGTGTATCTAATTCTCTCCTGTGTGATACTGTCTGCTGAGCCGTGTATCTAATACTATCCTGTGTGATACTGACTGCTGAGCTGCGTATCTAATCCTATCCTGTGTGATACTATCTGCTGAGCTGTGTATCTAATCCTATCCTGTGTGATACTGTCTGCTGAGCCGTGTATCTAATCCTATCCTGAGTGATACTATCTGCTGAGCTGTGTATCTAATCTTATCGTTTGTGATACTGAGCCGTGTATCTAATCCTATCCTGTGTGATACTGTCTGCTGAGCTGTGTATCTAATCCTATCCTGTGTGATACTGTCTGCTGAGCTGTGTATCTAATCCTCTCCTGGGTGATACTGTCTGCTGAGCCGTGTATCTAATACTATCCTGTGTGATACTGACTGCTGAGCTGTGTATCTAATCCTATCCTGTGTGATACTATCTGCTGAGCCGCGTATCTAATCCTCCTGTGTGATACTATCTGCTGAGCCGTGTATCTAATCCTCCTGTGTGATACTGTCTGCTGAGCTGTGTATCTAATCCTATCCTGTGTGATACTATCTGCTGAGCTGTGTATCTAATCCTATCCTGTGTGATACTGACTGCTGAGCTGTGTATCTAATCCTATCCTGTGTGATACTGTCTGCTGAGCCATGTATCTAATCATATCCTGTGTGATACTATCTGCTGAGCTGTGTATCTAATCCTATCCTGTGTGATACTGTCTGTTGAGCTGTGTATCTAATCCTCTCCTGTGTGATACTGTCTGCTGAGCTGTGTATCTAATCCTATCCTGTGTGATACTATCTGCTGAGCTGTGTATCTAATCCTATCCTGTGTGATACTGTCTGTTGAGCTGTGTATCTAATCCTATCCTGTGTGATACTATCTGCTGAGCTGTGTATCTAATCCTATCCTGTGTTATACTATCTGCTGAGCTGTGTATCTAATTTTCTCCTGTGTGATACTATCTGCTGAGCCAGGGCCGCCATCAGGGCATTACAGCCATTACTGCTGTATGGGGCCCGGTCAGCAGCAGTACACAGAGGGGCCCGCAGATCCGGGGCCCCACTGTTGTGCTTCTACTGATCGGGCCCCATCATGCAGTAAAATACTGTGCACTGCGGCGCTGGGGCCCGGGAGCCTTTTTGGAGCTGTGCACGGCGTCTCACCTAGTCGGCTGCACAGCTCCTGCTCGGCTGTGGCTAGAATGTATGGGCTCCCTGCAGGTCCTGACTACAGCCCATACATTCTAGCCGTCTCAGTAGTGAATGTGCTAGAATGTAGGGGCTCCTGTCAGGTCCTCTCAGCAGCCCATACATTCTAGCTGCTGCTTCACTGCTGGAAACACTAGACGCCCCGGGAACGACTGAGGTAAGTATAAAAAACATTTTTGTTTTTTTAATAGGTGAGGTGAGGTGGGGGGGAGTGAGACTGCAGATGATGGGGTGTGTTTTAGGGAGTACTGTACATGATGAAATAATAGGGGGCTGCAAATGATAAAGTGTATTTGAGGGGGTACTACACATGAAATGATTGGGGCTGCAAATGAAGTAAGGGGGACTGCAGATGAAGTGAAGGGGGGATAGGGGACTGCAAATGATGATGTGGGGGTGATGGGGACTGCAAATGATGATGTGGGGGTGATGGGGACTGCAAATGATGATGTGGGGGTGATGGGGACTGCAAATGATGTGGGGGTGATGGGGACTGCAAATGATGTTGGGGGACTGCAAATGATGTGGGGGTGATGGGGACTGCAAATGATGTGGGGGTTATGGGGACTGCAAATGATGATGTGTGGGGGATTGGGACTGCAAATGATGTTGGGGGACTGCAAATGATGATGTGGGGTGATGGGGACTGCAAATGATGTGGGGGTGATGGGAACTGCAAATGATGTGGGGGTGATGGGAACTGCAAATGATGATGTGGGAGATGGGGACTGCAAATGATGTGGGGGTGATGGAGACTGCAAATGATGTGGGGGTGATGGGGACTGCAAATGATGATGTGGGAGATGGGGACTGCAAATGATGTGGGGGTGATGGGAATTGCAAATGATGTGGGGGGGATGGGGATAGGTAATGATGTGGGAGTGATAGGGACTGCAGATGATGAAGTGTGTTTGAGGGGGTTCTGCACATGATGAAATGATAGGGGGCTGCAAATGATGAAGTAAGGGGGACTGCAGATGAAGTGACGGGGGGGATAGGGGACTAAATGATGATAGGGGACTAAATGATGAAGTGGGGGTGATGGGGACTGCACATGAAGTGAGTGTGAGGGACGTGGACAGCAATTGAATTGAACTTGGGGGTGGGAAGAGCAAATGATGTATTGAAGGTGGGGAGAGCAAATAATGAATTTTGAGGGTGGGGAAGATCAATTGATAATGAATAGAGGGTGGGAGAGAGAGAAGACGTGGCAATGAATTGAGGCAGAAGGGGCATGTAACTATAATGAATTGGGGTAAGGGTTAGAGCGGGAGGTACATAGTGGGTTCGTTGAGGATAAAGTAACTGGTAATAAATTGGAAGAATACAGGTGCTAATTAATTTATATATTAAATGAGGAAAGTGGCTATATACAGATAGTGGGGGCACAGTGGCGGATTATAATTTATATTTGGAATGGTGGGTTGCATAATAACCAATTATATATTAATGGTGGGTGAACGTCTGTAGTCAGATGTGTAGTGTAGAAGAAAGGGAAAAAATGGGGAATGTGCTCTGGAAGCGGTGCTCTAGATAACTGTGTTATTTTATGCAGATGAGACGAGTCCTGGCAGAAAGAAGTGATAGCGGTCTGCGCTGGATTAAAAAGAAACGCAAAGATGAAGGACTTTAGCTAGAGACGTCACTGGTGAGTATGTTACCTGTACACTGACACCATACACTGTATACTGTATACAGTGCTCCTGTGTATAATGTCACTGGTGATCACTATACTATCTGTACACTATACACTATATACAGAGCTCCTTTGTATAATGTCACTAGTGATTGCTGTATTACATGTACACTGTACCCTATATACAGAGCTCCTGTGTATAATGTCACTAGTGATCACTATATTATCTGTACACTATACACTATATACAGAGCTCCTGTGTATAATGTCACTAGTGATCGCTGTATTACATGTACACTATACACTATATACAGAGCTCCTGTGTATAATGTCACTAGTGATCGCTGTATTACATGTACACTGACACTATATGAAGAGCTCCTGTGTATAATGGCATCGGCGACCACTGTATTACCTGTACACACACTGCATACTAAGTACAGATCTCCTGTGTATAATGGCACTTATGGTGATAGTATTTTTTTTTTTATTAATGATCAGTATTGTACTATTCAGTCACAATGTGGTGGTAATATGTTGTCCGGCCATGGTGTAGCGGTATTTGTTCCTTGTATGTGCTATTATTCGGTCACTGTGTGGTGGTAATATGTGGTCTGTTCATGTTGTGTTGGTATTTGTTCCTTGTATGTAGTTGGTCACCATGTGATGGTAATATGTGGTCTGGACATGCTGCGGTGGTATTTGTCCCTTGTATGTGATATTGTTCAGTCACTGTGGTGGTAATATGTGGTCTGCACATGGTGTGGCGGTATTTGTTCCTTGTAGATAGTATTATAGGTCACTATGTGGTGATAATATGGTGTCTGGTCATGGTGTTGTGGTATTTGTCCCTTGTATGTGGTATTATTGGTCAATTGAAAAATAAATAAAAATACACCTAAATTGTATTGCATATTTTAACAAATGTTTAATAGATTAGAGTAGAGTAGGGCTCGGCCAAAAGAGTCTACCTTGTTGTCGTCTCAAATTTAAAAAAACCTTTTGGCCAAAACAAAAGCTGCTGGCTATGTGTTTGATCTGGTAATGGGAACTGTTAATGTGTGATTTGTGAGAAGTGGAGTTTTGGCAAGAGACAGCGGTGGGGCTGTTGACAGTTCGAGGGGTGGAGGCGGGGCTGGGGTGGAGCCTGGGCGGAGTCTTAAGGGGCCCTGAAAATTTTGCCAGTATGGGGCCCTGAAATTCCTAGTGGCAGCCCTGTGCTGAGCCATGTATCTAATCCTATCCTGTGTGATACTGACTGCTGAGCTGTGTATCTAATCCTCTCCTGTGTGATACTGTCTGCTGAGCCGTGTATCTAATCCTATCCTGTGTGATACTGTCTGCTGAGCTGTGTATCTAATCCTATCCTGTGTGATACTGTCTGATGAGCTGTGTATCTAATCCTATCCTGTGTGATACTATCTGCTGAGCTGTGTATCTAATCCTATCCTGTGTGATACTGTCTGCTGAGCTGTGTATCTAATCCTATCCTGTGTGATACTATCTGCTGAGCTGTGTATCTAATCCTCTCCTGTGTGATACTGTCTGCTGAGCCGTGTATCTAATACTATCCTGTGTGATACTGTCTGCTGAGCCGTGTATCTAATCCTCTCCTGTGTGATACTGTCTGCTGAGCCGTGTATCTAATCCTATCCTGTGTGATACTGTCTGCTGAGCTGTGTATCTAAGCCTCTCCTGTGTGATACTGTCTGCTGAGCTGTGTATCTAATTCTATCCAGTGTGATACTATCTGCTGAGCTGTGTATCTAATCCTATCCTGTGTGATACTATCTGCTGAGCCGTGTATCTAATCCTCTCCTGTGTGATACTGTCTGCAGAGCCGTGTATCTAATCCTCTCCTGTGTGATACTGTCTGTTGAGCCATGTATCTAATCCTATCCTGTGTGATACTGTCTGCTGAGCTGTGTATCTAATCCTCTCCTGTGTGATACTGTCTGCTGAGCTGTGTATCTAATTCTATCCTGTGTGATACTATCTGCTGAGCTGTGTATCTAATCCTCTCCTGTGTGATACTGTCTGTTGAGCCATGTATCTAATCCTATCCTGTGTGATACTGTCTGCTGAGCTGTGTATCTAATCCTCTCCTGTGTGATACTGTCTGCTGAGCTGTGTATCTAATTCTATCCTGTGTGATACTATCTGCTGAGCTGTGTATCTAATCCTATCATGTGTGATACTATCTGCTGAGCTGTGTATCTAATCCTATCCTGTGTGATACTGTCTGCTGAGCTGTGTATCTAATCCTATCCTGTGTGATACTATCTGCTGAGCTGTGTATCTTATCCTATCCTGTGTGATACTATCTGCTGAGCTGTGTATCTAATTCTCTCCTGTGTGATACTGTCTGCTGAGCCATGTATCTAATACTATCCTGTGTGATACTGACTGCTGAGCTGTGTATCTAATCCTCTCCTGTGTGATACTGTCTGCTGAGCCGTGTATCTAATCCTATCCTGTGTGATACTGTCTGCTGAGCTGTGTATCTAATCCTATCCTGTGTGATACTGTCTGATGAGCTGTGTATCTAATCCTATCCTGTGTGATACTATCTGCTGAGCTGTGTATCTAATCCTATCCTGTGTGATACTGTCTGCTGAGCTGTGTATCTAATCCTATCCTGTGTGATACTATCTGCTGAGCTGTGTATCTAATCCTCTCCTGTGTGATACTGTCTGCTGAGCCGTGTATCTAATACTATCCTGTGTGATACTGTCTGCTGAGCCGTGTATCTAATCCTCTCCTGTGTGATACTGTCTGCTGAGCCGTGTATCTAATCCTATCCTGTGTGATACTGTCTGCTGAGCTGTGTATCTAAGCCTCTCCTGTGTGATACTGTCTGCTGAGCTGTGTATCTAATTCTATCCAGTGTGATACTATCTGCTGAGCTGTGTATCTAATCCTATCCTGTGTGATACTATCTGCTGAGCCGTGTATCTAATCCTCTCCTGTGTGATACTGTCTGCTGAGCCGTGTATCTAATCCTCTCCTGTGTGATACTGTCTGTTGAGCCATGTATCTAATCCTATCCTGTGTGATACTGTCTGCTGAGCTGTGTATCTAATCCTCTCCTGTGTGATACTGTCTGCTGAGCTGTGTATCTAATTCTATCCTGTGTGATACTATCTGCTGAGCTGTGTATCTAATCCTCTCCTGTGTGATACTGTCTGTTGAGCCATGTATCTAATCCTATCCTGTGTGATACTGTCTGCTGAGCTGTGTATCTAATCCTTTCCTGTGTGATACTGTCTGCTGAGCTGTGTATCTAATTCTATCCTGTGTGATACTATCTGCTGAGCTGTGTATCTAATCCTATCATGTGTGATACTATCTGCTGAGCTGTGTATCTAATCCTATCCTGTGTGATACTGTCTGCTGAGCTGTGTATCTAATCCTATCCTGTGTGATACTATCTGCTGAGCTGTGTATCTTATCCTATCCTGTGTTATACTATCTGCTGAGCTGTGTATCTAATTCTCTCCTGTGTGATACTGTCTGCTGAGCCATGTATCTAATACTATCCTGTGTGATACTGACTGCTGAGCTGTGTATCTAATCCTCTCCTGTGTGATACTGTCTGCTGAGCCGTGTATCTAATCCTATCCTGTGTGATACTGTCTGCTGAGCTGTGTATCTAATCCTATCCTGTGTGATACTGTCTGCTGAGCTGTGTATCTAATCCTATCCTGTGTGATACCATCTGCTGAGCTGTGTATCTAATCCTCTCCTGTGTGATACTGTCTGCTGAGCCGTGTATCTAATCCTCTCCTGTGTGATACTGTCTGCTGAGCCGTGTATCTAATCCTATCCTGTGTGATACTGTCTGCTGAGCTGTGTATCTAAGCCTCTCCTGTGTGATACTGTCTGCTGAGCTGTGTATCTAATTCTATCCAGTGTGATACTATCTGCTGAGCTGTGTATCTAATCCTATCCTGTGTGATACTATCTGCTGAGCCGTGTATCTAATCCTCTCCTGTGTGATACTGTCTGCTGAGCCGTGTATCTAATCCTCTCCTGTGTGATACTGTCTGTTGAGCCATGTATCTAATCCTATCATGTGTGATACTGTCTGCTGAGCTGTGTATCTAATCCTCTCCTGTGTGATACTGTCTGTTGAGCCGTGTATCTAATCCTATCCTGTGTGATACTGTCTGCTGAGCTGTGTATCTAATTCTATCCTGTGTGATACTATCTGCTGAGCTGTGTATCTAATCCTATCCTGTGTGATACTATCTGCTGAGCTGTGTATCTAATCCTATCCTGTGTGATACTGACTGCTGAGTTGTGTATCTAATCCTATCCTGTGTGATACTGAGTTGTGTATCTAATCCTATCCTGTGTGATACTGAGTTGTGTATCTAATCCTATCCTGTGTGATACTGAGTTGTGTATCTAATCCTATCCTGTGTGATACTGAGTTGTGTATCTAATCCTATCCTGTGTGATACTGAGCTGTGTATCTAATCCTATCTTGTATGATACTATCTGCTGAGCTGTGTATCTAATCCTATCCTGTGTGATACAGTCTGCTGAGCTGTGTATCTAATCCTATCCTGTGTGATACTGTCTGCTGAGCTGTGTATCTAATCCTATCCTGTGTGATACTGAGTTGTGTATCAAATCCTATCCTGTGTGATACTGAGTTGTGTATCTAATCCTATCCTGTGTGATACTGTCTGCTGAGCTGTGTATCTAATCCTATCCTGTGTGATACTGTCTGCTGAGCCGTGTATCTAATCATATCCTGTGTGATACTATCTGCTGAGCTGTGTATCTAATCCTATCCTGTGTGATACTGTCTGCTGAGCTGTGTATCTAATCCTCTCCTGTGTGATACTGTCTGCTGAGCTGTGTATCTAATCCTATCCTGTGTGATACTATCTGCTGAGCTGTGTATCTAATCCTATCCTGTGTGATACTGTCTGCTGAGCTGTGTATCTAATCCTATCCTGTGTGATACTGTCTGCTGAGCTGTGTATCTAATCCTATCCTGTGTGATACTATCTGCTGAGCTGTGTATCTAATCCTATCCTGTGTGATACTGTCTGCTGAGCTGTGTATCTAATCCTATCCTGTGTGATACTATCTGCTGAGCTGTGTATCTAATCCTATCCTGTGTTATACTATCTGCTGAGCTGTGTATCTAATTTTCTCCTGTGTGATACTGTCTGCTGAGCCATGTATCTAATACTATCCTGTGTGATACTGACTGCTGAGCTGTGTATCTAGTCCTCTCCTGTGTGATACTGTCTGCTGAGCCGTGTATCTAATCCTATCCTGTGTGATACTGTCTGCTGAGCTGTGTATCTAATCCTATCCTGTGTGATACTGTCTGCTGAGCTGTGTATCTAATCCTATCCTGTGTGATACTATCTGCTGAGCTGTGTATCTAATCCTATCCTGTGTGATACTGTCTGCTGAGCTGTGTATCTAATCCTATCCTGTGTGATACTATCTGCTGAGCTGTGTATCTAATCCTCTCCTGTGTGATACTGTCTGCTGAGCCGTGTATCTAATCCTATCCTGTGTGATACTGTCTGCTGAGCTGTGTATCTAAGCCTCTCCTGTGTGATACTGTCTGCTGAGCTGTGTATCTAATTCTATCCAGTGTGATACTATCTGCTGAGCTGTGTATCTAATCCTATCCTGTGTGATACTATCTGCTGAGCCGTGTATCTAATCCTCTCCTGTGTGATACTGTCTGCAGAGCCGTGTATCTAATCCTCTCCTGTGTGATACTGTCTGTTGAGCCATGTATCTAATCCTATCCTGTGTGATACTGTCTGCTGAGCTGTGTATCTAATCCTCTCCTGTGTGATACTGTCTGCTGAGCTGTGTATCTAATTCTATCCTGTGTGATACTATCTGCTGAGCTGTGTATCTAATCCTCTCCTGTGTGATACTGTCTGTTGAGCCATGTATCTAATCCTATCCTGTGTGATACTGTCTGCTGAGCTGTGTATCTAATCCTCTCCTGTGTGATACTGTCTGCTGAGCTGTGTATCTAATTCTATCCTGTGTGATACTATCTGCTGAGCTGTGTATCTAATCCTATCATGTGTGATACTATCTGCTGAGCTGTGTATCTAATCCTATCCTGTGTGATACTGTCTGCTGAGCTGTGTATCTAATCCTATCCTGTGTGATACTATCTGCTGAGCTGTGTATCTTATCCTATCCTGTGTTATACTATCTGCTGAGCTGTGTATCTAATTCTCTCCTGTGTGATACTGTCTGCTGAGCCATGTATCTAATACTATCCTGTGTGATACTGACTGCTGAGCTGTGTATCTAATCCTCTCCTGTGTGATACTGTCTGCTGAGCCGTGTATCTAATCCTATCCTGTGTGATACTGTCTGCTGAGCTGTGTATCTAATCCTATCCTGTGTGATACTGTCTGATGAGCTGTGTATCTAATCCTATCCTGTGTGATACTATCTGCTGAGCTGTGTATCTAATCCTATCCTGTGTGATACTGTCTGCTGAGCTGTGTATCTAATCCTATCCTGTGTGATACTATCTGCTGAGCTGTGTATCTAATCCTCTCCTGTGTGATACTGTCTGCTGAGCCGTGTATCTAATACTATCCTGTGTGATACTGTCTGCTGAGCCGTGTATCTAATCCTCTCCTGTGTGATACTGTCTGCTGAGCCGTGTATCTAATCCTATCCTGTGTGATACTGTCTGCTGAGCTGTGTATCTAAGCCTCTCCTGTGTGATACTGTCTGCTGAGCTGTGCATCTAATTCTATCCAGTGTGATACTATCTGCTGAGCTGTGTATCTAATCCTATCCTGTGTGATACTATCTGCTGAGCCGTGTATCTAATCCTCTCCTGTGTGATACTGTCTGCTGAGCCGTGTATCTAATCCTCTCCTGTGTGATACTGTCTGTTGAGCCATGTATCTAATCCTATCCTGTGTGATACTGTCTGCTGAGCTGTGTATCTAATCCTCTCCTGTGTGATACTGTCTGCTGAGCTGTGTATCTAATTCTATCCTGTGTGATACTATCTGCTGAGCTGTGTATCTAATCCTCTCCTGTGTGATACTGTCTGTTGAGCCATGTATCTAATCCTATCCTGTGTGATACTGTCTGCTGAGCTGTGTATCTAATCCTTTCCTGTGTGATACTGTCTGCTGAGCTGTGTATCTAATTCTATCCTGTGTGATACTATCTGCTGAGCTGTGTATCTAATCCTATCATGTGTGATACTATCTGCTGAGCTGTGTATCTAATCCTATCCTGTGTGATACTGTCTGCTGAGCTGTGTATCTAATCCTATCCTGTGTGATACTATCTGCTGAGCTGTGTATCTTATCCTATCCTGTGTTATACTATCTGCTGAGCTGTGTATCTAATTCTCTCCTGTGTGATACTGTCTGCTGAGCCATGTATCTAATACTATCCTGTGTGATACTGACTGCTGAGCTGTGTATCTAATCCTCTCCTGTGTGATACTGTCTGCTGAGCCGTGTATCTAATCCTATCCTGTGTGATACTGTCTGCTGAGCTGTGTATCTAATCCTATCCTGTGTGATACTGTCTGCTGAGCTGTGTATCTAATCCTATCCTGTGTGATACCATCTGCTGAGCTGTGTATCTAATCCTCTCCTGTGTGATACTGTCTGCTGAGCCGTGTATCTAATCCTCTCCTGTGTGATACTGTCTGCTGAGCCGTGTATCTAATCCTATCCTGTGTGATACTGTCTGCTGAGCTGTGTATCTAAGCCTCTCCTGTGTGATACTGTCTGCTGAGCTGTGTATCTAATTCTATCCAGTGTGATACTATCTGCTGAGCTGTGTATCTAATCCTATCCTGTGTGATACTATCTGCTGAGCCGTGTATCTAATCCTCTCCTGTGTGATACTGTCTGCTGAGCCGTGTATCTAATCCTCTCCTGTGTGATACTGTCTGTTGAGCCATGTATCTAATCCTATCATGTGTGATACTGTCTGCTGAGCTGTGTATCTAATCCTCTCCTGTGTGATACTGTCTGTTGAGCCGTGTATCTAATCCTATCCTGTGTGATACTGTCTGCTGAGCTGTGTATCTAATTCTATCCTGTGTGATACTATCTGCTGAGCTGTGTATCTAATCCTATCCTGTGTGATACTATCTGCTGAGCTGTGTATCTAATCCTATCCTGTGTGATACTGACTGCTGAGTTGTGTATCTAATCCTATCCTGTGTGATACTGAGTTGTGTATCTAATCCTATCCTGTGTGATACTGAGTTGTGTATCTAATCCTATCCTGTGTGATACTGAGTTGTGTATCTAATCCTATCCTGTGTGATACTGAGTTGTGTATCTAATCCTATCCTGTGTGATACTGAGCTGTGTATCTAATCCTATCTTGTATGATACTATCTGCTGAGCTGTGTATCTAATCCTATCCTGTGTGATACAGTCTGCTGAGCTGTGTATCTAATCCTATCCTGTGTGATACTGTCTGCTGAGCTGTGTATCTAATCCTATCCTGTGTGATACTGAGTTGTGTATCAAATCCTATCCTGTGTGATACTGAGTTGTGTATCTAATCCTATCCTGTGTGATACTGTCTGCTGAGCTGTGTATCTAATCCTATCCTGTGTGATACTGTCTGCTGAGCCGTGTATCTAATCATATCCTGTGTGATACTATCTGCTGAGCTGTGTATCTAATCCTATCCTGTGTGATACTGTCTGCTGAGCTGTGTATCTAATCCTCTCCTGTGTGATACTGTCTGCTGAGCTGTGTATCTAATCCTATCCTGTGTGATACTATCTGCTGAGCTGTGTATCTAATCCTATCCTGTGTGATACTGTCTGCTGAGCTGTGTATCTAATCCTATCCTGTGTGATACTATCTGCTGAGCTGTGTATCTAATCCTATCCTGTGTTATACTATCTGCTGAGCTGTGTATCTAATTTTCTCCTGTGTGATACTGTCTGCTGAGCCATGTATCTAATACTATCCTGTGTGATACTGACTGCTGAGCTGTGTATCTAGTCCTCTCCTGTGTGATACTGTCTGCTGAGCCGTGTATCTAATCCTATCCTGTGTGATACTGTCTGCTGAGCTGTGTATCTAATCCTATCCTGTGTGATACTGTCTGCTGAGCTGTGTATCTAATCCTATCCTGTGTGATACTATCTGCTGAGCTGTGTATCTAATCCTATCCTGTGTGATACTGTCTGCTGAGCTGTGTATCTAATCCTATCCTGTGTGATACTATCTGCTGAGCTGTGTATCTAATCCTCTCCTGTGTGATACTGTCTGCTGAGCCGTGTATCTAATACTATCCTGTGTGATACTGTCTGCTGAGCCGTGTATCTAATCCTCTCCTGTGTGATACTGTCTGCTGAGCCGTGTATCTAATCCTATCCTGTGTGATACTGTCTGCTGAGCTGTGTATCTAAGCCTCTCCTGTGTGATACTGTCTGCTGAGCTGTGTATCTAATTCTATCCAGTGTGATACTATCTGCTGAGCTGTGTATCTAATCCTATCCTGTGTGATACTATCTGCTGAGCCGTGTATCTAATCCTCTCCTGTGTGATACTGTCTGCTGAGCCGTGTATCTAATCCTCTCCTGTGTGATACTGTCTGTTGAGCCATGTATCTAATCCTATCCTGTGTGATACTGTCTGCTGAGCTGTGTATCTAATCCTCTCCTGTGTGATACTGTCTGCTGAGCTGTGTATCTAATTCTATCCTGTGTGATACTATCTGCTGAGCTGTGTATCTAATCCTCTCCTGTGTGATGCTGTCTGTTGAGCCATGTATCTAATCCTATCCTGTGTGATACTGTCTGCTGAGCTGTGTATCTAATCCTCTCCTGTGTGATACTGTCTGCTGAGCTGTGTATCTAATTCTATCGTGTGATACTATCTGCTGAGCTGTGTATCTAATCCTATCCTGTGTGATACTATCTGCTGAGCTGTGTATCTAATCCTATCCTGTGTGATACTGTCTGCTGAGCTGTGTATCTAATCCTATCCTGTGTTATACTATCTACTGAGCTGTGTATCTAATTCTCTCCTGTGTGATACTGTCTGCTGAGCCATGTATCTAATACTATCCTGTGTGATACTGACTGCTGAGCTGTGTATCTAATCCTCTCCTGTGTGATACTGTCTGCTGAGCCGTGTATCTAATCCTATCCTGTGTGATACTGTCTGCTGAGCTGTGTATCTAATCCTATCCTGTGTGATACTGTCTGCTGAGCTGTGTATCTAATCCTATCCTGTGTGATACCATCTGCTGAGCTGTGTATCTAATCCTCTCCTGTGTGATACTGTCTGCTGAGCCGTGTATCTAATCCTCTCCTGTGTGATACTGTCTGCTGAGCCGTGTATCTAATCCTATCCTGTGTGATACTGTCTGCTGAGCTGTGTATCTAAGCCTCTCCTGTGTGATACTGTCTGCTGAGCTGTGTATCTAATTCTATCCAGTGTGATACTATCTGCTGAGCTGTGTATCTAATCCTATCCTGTGTGATACTATCTGCTGAGCCGTGTATCTAATCCTCTCCTGTGTGATACTGTCTGCTGAGCCGTGTATCTAATCCTCTCCTGTGTGATACTGTCTGTTGAGCCATGTATCTAATCCTATCCTGTGTGATACTGTCTGCTGAGCTGTGTATCTAATCCTCTCCTGTGTGATACTGTCTGTTGAGCCGTGTATCTAATCCTATCCTGTGTGATACTGTCTGCTGAGCTGTGTATCTAATTCTATCCTGTGTGATACTATCTGCTGAGCTGTGTATCTAATCCTATCCTGTGTGATACTATCTGCTGAGCTGTGTATCTAATCCTATCCTGTGTGATACTGACTGCTGAGTTGTGTATCTAATCCTATCCTGTGTGATACTGAGTTGTGTATCTAATCCTATCCTGTGTGATACTGAGTTGTGTATCTAATCCTATCCTGTGTGATACTGAGCTGTGTATCTAATCCTATCTTGTGTGATACTATCTGCTGAGCTGTGTATCTAATCCTATCCTGTGTGATACAGTCTGCTGAGCTGTGTATCTAATCCTATCCTGTGTGATACTGAGTTGTGTATCAAATCCTATCCTGTGTGATACTGAGTTGTGTATCTAATCCTATCCTGTGTGATACTGAGTTGTGTATCTAATCCTATCCTGTGTGATACTGAGCCGTGTATCTAATCCTATCCTGTGTGATACTGAGCTGTGTATCTAATCCTATCTTGTGTGATACTATCTGCTGAGCCGTGTATCTAATCCTATCCTGTGTGATACTATCTGCTGAGCTGTGTATCTAATCCTATCCTGTGTGATACTGACTGCTGAGTTGTGTATCTAATCCTATCCTGTGTGATACTGAGTTGTGTATCTAATCCTATCCTGTGTGATACTGAGTTGTGTATCTAATCCTATCCTGTGTGATACTGAGCTGTGTATCTAATCCTATCTTGTGTGATACTATCTGCTGAGCTGTGTATCTAATCCTATCCTGTGTGATACAGTCTGCTGAGCTGTGTATCTAATCCTATCCTGTGTGATACTGAGTTGTGTATCAAATCCTATCCTGTGTGATACTGAGTTGTGTATCTAATCCTATCCTGTGTGATACTGAGTTGTGTATCTAATCCTATCCTGTGTGATACTGAGCCGTGTATCTAATCCTATCCTGTGTGATACTGAGCTGTGTATCTAATCCTATCCTGTGTGATACTGTCTGCTGAGCTGTGTATCTAATCCTATCCTGTGTGATACTGAGTTGTGTATCAAATTCTATCCTGTGTGATACTGAGTTGTGTATCTAATCCTATCCTGTGTGATACTGAGTTGTGTATCTAATCCTATCCTGTGTGATACTGAGCCGTGTATCTAATCCTATCCTGTGTGATACTGAGCCGTGTATCTAATCCTATCCTGTGTGATACTGTCTGCTGAGCCGTGTATCTAATCCTATCCTGTGTGATACTGAGCCGTGTATCTAATCCTATCCTGTGTGATACTGTCTGCTGAGCTGTGTATCTAATCCTATCCTGTGTGATACTGAGCCGTGTATCTAATCCTATCCTGTGTGATACTGAGCTGTGTATCTAATCCTATCCTGTGTGATACTGAGCCGTGTATCTAATCCTATCCTGTGTGATACTGTCTGCTGAGCTGTGTATCTAATCCTATCCTGTGTGATACTGAGCCGTGTATCTAATCCTATCCTGTGTGATACTGAGCTGTGTATCTAATCCTATCCTGTGTGATACTGAGCCGTGTATCTAATCCTATCTTGTGTGATACTGGGCGCCCCCTGCAGTCTGTGTCAGAGGGTGGTCTGTGTCGGCACGGTAATAAATTATGTTATTTCCAGCTTTACAGAAGGACGATATCACCATAGAAATGATAAGGATAATAGACCTCAGTTACCACAGCTGTCTACAAGGAAAACTGCTGCTCACAGCAACCAATCACAGCTCAGATTCTTCTAAACAGCTCTGGTGAAATGAAAGATGCTTAGTGATTGGTTGCTGTGTGGAGTGGGTGTGGCTGATACCCACATATACGCGTAGTGATTGGTTGCCGATACATACACACACAGAGACACACACACATAAATACACTCATTTTTATATAGTAAATGAGCAAAATCGAATTTTCCTCTAAAATCTGAATGATTTGATACATTTAAATCTTATCATATTTGATCATCTCTGAACATGTGCTGTCTACTTTGGAAGGAACCATTGTTACTGCAGTTATGGCGCAAAATTATAAGATAGCTAGCTACTATGTAAAGAAGACTTGCACAGCATACGGTCTGAGGACCACATGTGGCCCGCCAAAAAGTTTGCTGCGGCCCGCAGGAGCCAAGAGACACCAGCTCCTATTTTCTTATATTTAAAGGTATTTGCATCTTTCAGATGCAAATCCATGTGAATGCTGGAGTGCTCGGACTGGGGCAGAGCAGCGCTCGGACTGGGGCAGAGCAGCACCCGTTATCCCCAGCCACAACAAGCATTGGCTTGATGAGGTCTACACACTTCTGGTCTCATCACACTGATGCTGACTCCATAGTGATGTCGGGCAATAGCAAGCACTCTCTGGAGGTGCAGAAGATTAAGTGATTAAAAATTAAACCGAAGAATCAATTATTTTAGATGAGGTGGAGGTGATTGGTGTTATTCCAGTGCACATTGTAGCGCAATAAGTGAAATTATGAGGCAACGAGAGAGATTGTAAAAGAGTACATAGTATAGCAAGGAACTGTGGTGTGAGGGGAACTTTATGCAGAGAGGCAGTGTGGGGGATGTTATGGGAAGGGCAATTTGGGTGGCTATCTTAGAGAGGGGCAGTTAGGTGGGCAATATTATGGAAAGGGGTGTGTGCTGGGAACATTATGGAGAAAGGCAGTGTGGGGGAGGCATTATGGAGAGGCAAAGTGCAGGGGAATATTATAGAGAGAGGCAGTGCGGGCAAACAATATAGAGAGTGGCAGTGTGATGAGGACATTCTACAGAGGGGCAGTGTCAGGGAGATATTATGCTGAGATGCAGTGTGGGGGAGACATTATGAGAGATGCAGTGGGGATATTATAGAGATGGGTTGTGTGAAGGGAGACATTATAGAAAAAGACAGTGTATGGGGAGGACATAATACAGAGCGACATGGGCAGCATGGGGGAAATATTATGGAAAGGGGCTGTGTGAGAGGGACAAAATGGAGAGGGGCAGTGAAGAAAGATAATTATGGAGAGGGGCAGTGTAGCAGGGACATTATGAAGAGGGGAAGCAGGGCGAGAAAATTATGGAAAGGGGCAGTGTGAGGGGAATATTATATAGAGGGGCACAGTGTCAGGAATATTATGGAGAGGGGTAGTGTTGGGAGATATTTTGCACCGGAAGCACAATGAGAGGCAATTACAGTGATAAGTAAGAATAATTTGAACTTTTGACTGTCAGGTTTATATCTCATCATCCACTACTGCTTTGATCTTGAGACTACCACTATTTCATAGACAATCATCTTGGCTATCTCATACATAAATTTGACATGCAACTATTTAGCATATGATTAGTTATGCAGATTCATGTCATGCCACTGCATTGTTACTGTTTTGACCCTGGTGGTGGATAAATATTTTTCTTCCTGAACACTACAAAATACAACCTTTTCTCACAGTCACTAATAGCTCAATGTATTATGAGGTTGATTCCCAAGTGAAAGGTAATTGGTTAGAATCAGGGAGCAGCCATGAAGATGATTTCCCTAGAAAAGAGAAACATCATCATCCAGCTCATCAAAAGCGGTCTCTTGGCTAAGAAAATTGCCAAGCTGTTAATCCATCCATTCAAAAGCCAAAAGGTGGACATCCAGGCAAAATATTGGAGTCAACAAGTTGGCTCATCTCAAGGTCTATCAGTTCTGGAGTGACAAAAAAGGCAGTGGAGGTGGCTGGTATGCTTCATAACTGTGAGATCACAGATGTTGATGCAAGCACCGAGCAAAGCACATTACACAAGTCTGGAATGGTGGCCCGAAAAAGGCAAAGAAGCCTCAACTTCAATATTGTCATAAGAGTCATCTGTTCAAGCTTGCAAACAAGTACAAAAAGTGGACATTTAAAAATTTGAAATAGGTGATTTCAAGAGATGACATGAAAGTCAATAGGGAAAAAGGGGCTAATAGATTGAGAAATTGGATGAAATATCAAGTTCAGTGAAGGAAGCCTGGTGATATTGGTTTGTTTTACAGCCAAAGGATTGGATACTTGAACAGGATTGACGTTGGTCTCACAGCTGAGCTATACGTGAGTATCCTACAAGATGAGATGCACTCAAGTACTATGGGTATGAAAAGGATGACATAGTGTTCCAAAAAGACAACTTGAAGCTTATGTCAAGATTGGTGAAGAAATGGTTTAATAACCATGAAGTAGAAGTGCTGGAATGGCTGCCACAGTCCCTAGGCCTTAACCCAATCAAACACTTGTGGGTAGAATTGAAGAAAAAACTGTAAACATACCCAAATGAGTCAACCAGTATGCACCAACTTTGAGAACGTGTAGATGAGACCTGAGATCAAATTTCGGTCAACACATGTTTGAATCTGATCAAGACTATGCCCAGAAGGATTCAGGCAGTGTTGAAAGTCAAAGGTGGATTTTAGTGATGAGCGAGTCGTTGCTTAGGTTTTCCCGAGCACGCTCAGGTGACCTCCGAGTATTTATGACTGCTCAGAGATTTAGTTTTCATCGCGGCTAGGGTTGAGCGACTTTTGTTTTTATAGGATCGGGTCGGATTTCACGAAACCCGACTTTTTCAAAAGTCGAGTCGAGTGAAATCGGCCGATCCTATAGAAAAGTCGGCAGTGCATTGGGTTTCTAATGGTTCCCAGGGTCTGAAGGAGAGGAAACTCTCCTTCAGGCCCTGCAATCCATATTAATGTGTAAAATAAAGAATAAAAATAAAAAATATTGCTATACTCACCCTCTGACGCGCCCTGGTTGTAACCGGGAGCCTTCCTTCCTAAGAATGAGCGCCTGAAGGACCTTTCGATGACGTCGCGGCTTGTGATTGGTTGCGTGAGTGGTCACATGGGCGTCACGCGACCAATCACAAGCCGCGACGTCATCGAAAGGTCCTTCAAGTGCTGATTCTAGGAAGGAAGGCTGCGGGTTAGAACCAGGGCGCATCCGAGGGTGAGTATATACCTGTTAGGAATATACTCACCTGTTAGGAATATACTCACCCTCGGACGCGCCCTGGTTCTAACCCGCAGCCTTCCTTCCTAAGAATCAGCGCTTGAAGGACCTTTCGATGACGTCGCGGCTTGTGATTGGTCGTGTGACACCCATGTGACCGCTCACGCGACCAATCACAAGCCGCGACGTCATCGAAAGGTCCTTCAGGCGCTCATTCTTGGGAAGGAAGGCTCCCGGTTACAACCAGGGCGCGTCCGAGGGTGAGTATAGCAATATTTTTTATTTTTATTCTTTATTTTACACTTAAATCTGAATTCCGATACCGATTCCCGATATCTTAAACATATCGGGAACCGGTATCGGAATTCCGATACCAGATTCAGAAGATCGCCGACCTGATAGCCGACCCCACACAGGGGTCGGGTCGGGTTTCATGAAACCCGACTTTGCCAAAAGTCGGCAACTTCTGAATCTGGCCGACCCGTTTCGCTCAACCCTAATCGCAGCAGCTGAATGATTTACAGCTAGTAGCCAGCCTGAGTACATGTGGGGGGTTGCCTGGTTGCTAGGGAATCCCCACATGTAATCAAGCTGTCTAGTAGCTGTAAATCATTCAGCTGCCATGATGAAAACTAAATCTCCGAACAGTCATAAATACTCGGAGGTCACCCGAGCGTGCTCAGGAAAGCCCGAGCAACGAGTACACTCGCTCATCACTAGTGGATTTACAAGAAAACTAACAAAATAATAAATATAAAAGTTTAGATATTAGGAGCAAAACAGTAACAATGCAGTGACATGACAAGAATCTGCACAACTAATCATATGCTAAATAGTTACAAGTCAAATTTAACTATGAGATGTCCAAGATGATTGTCTATAGAATGATGGCAGTTTCAAGTTCAAAGCAGACGTGGATAATAAGATATGGAGCCTGAAAGTCAAAAGTTCAAAACATTATTATCCTTTTGCTCTTCACTGTATTAATTTAATCATGGGAGACATTTTGTATTCATGTGGTAATATATAGTAAATATTTATAATACATAAATAGCATAATGATAATTTTATTTTTAACAGCATTGTGTCTGGAGGTACTGCTGAAAACCATACATGGTTTAAGATATTTTTAATGCCTCATTCTGGGGCATTTGCAGGCTAGCTATTGGTAGCTGGTGTTATTGTCATCTGGTTTACATACTCTTTGTGGACATTTATCACGTGGTGCTGGTATTTGTTGCGATATACTTGTGTTCTCTTTCCTGGTGCCCCATTATTTCCATCTTTATGTGGTGCTGGCACCGGCTATTTTTTAGCTGCTAAATGTGTGTTCTACCTCACCTTATTACCTGTTATTTCTTTGTTCTCTTTTTTATTTTTGTGCAATAAAATGTATACTTATTTGCATCTATCCCCTTGTATTATTGGGTTTTGGGTCATCTTATACTTATATCTATATTTATTAGACTAAATGTATTGGATGTTATAGTATTTTCATCTATCTGAATTTTTCTCGGTTGGCAGAGAAGAGAGAAGTCTGGCGTGACGAGCTCTGGGTGTGAAGTCTCATCACATATAAGGAACTCATATGCCTGCATCTCATCAGTACTGTGGTTCTTGTATGGTCTGCTGTCTGATGATGACTGTTAACAACTCCCAATATCACCGTAGCATTGTTAAGGACCTATTGGAAATTGTAACTTCATGCAATACAATTATATATGGGGCTGACCTGACATTACAATAGATAGCTGTACTCATTTTGGTGCTATATACATGCATTTTCATGTTTAGCTACCTGACAGCCTGGAATTTTACTGTTTTTCTTAAAGGGTTTGCATCAGTTCATGTAAAAAAAAATGCCTACAGCTGTAAACATTTGTTTTTGTTTTTTTTGTGTAGCACACAACAAATAGGACAAAATATCTGAAAACTTCAGTGTGCGTATCATCCATTTGCAATTACAGCTGTAAGTCACTTTGGATAAGTCTCCACAAGTTTTCCACATCTTGCCACTGGGACTTTTCCCTATTCCTCTAGTTAGATGTTTTCCCCTGATGAACAGCAATCTTCAATCTGACGACAGATTCTCAATTGGATTAAAGGTACCGTCACACTGAGCAACTTTGCAAAGAGAACGACAACGATCCGTGACGTTGCAGCGTCCTGGATAGCGATCTCGTTGTGTTTGACACGCAGCAGAGATCTCGATCCCGCTGTGCCATCGCTGGTCGGAGCTAGAAGTCCTGAACTTTATTTCGTCGCCAGGTCGGCGTGTATCGTCATGTTTGACATCAAAAGCAACGACGCCAGCAACGAGCATAGGGCCCCTAGATGTGTGTCGGATCGGTACACTCCGGCTGTTTGACATGGAGCTAACAACCAGCGAGAATGAGAAGTGCGTCGCCGTTACGTCACTGGATCGCTCCTGCATCGTTCTGGAGTTACTGTGTTTGACGTCTCTACAGCGACCTAAACAGCGACGCTGCAGCGATCTAGTTTAGGTCGGCTCGTTGTCTATATCGCTGCAGCGTTGCTGAGTGTGACGGTACCTTAAGGTCTGAGTTTCGACTAGCCACTCTAAAACATTTACACATTTCTTCTTAAACCACTCAAGAATTACTTCAGGAGTATGCATTGGGTCATTGTCTTGTTGGAAGGTGAACCTCCATCCCAATCTTAAATCTTTGACAGACTGAAACAGGTTTTGCCAAGAATATCCCTGAATTTCACACTATCCATCTTCCTCTTGACTTGAACAGTTTTCCCTGTCCCTGCTGCCAAAAAAAACATCCTCACTGCATGATGCTGTTATCATAATATTTCACTGTGGGGATAGTGTTCGTTGGTTTGGTGTTAAAGCAACAAACATGAGTTGGTGGTCAAAAAAGTCAATTTTGGTGTCATCTGACCATGGCACCTTCCTTCATACATTTGGGGAGTCTCCCACATGTCTTTTTACAAAATCAAAATGAGCCTTACAATTTTTGTGTGAAGGTAAAAAAAATTTTCCATAAGAGCTTGCTCTATGGAGTGTACGACTTATTGTAGTTGTATGAACAGACACTCCAGTCTCTGCTTGGGGTTACCTTTGGTCTCTGTGCTGCTTCTCTGATTAAAATTGTCCAAATGGCGCAATGGGTAAAGAGAAATGTGCACATACAAAGCCCATCTAGTGCTGATTCTATGGACAGTCACAAACCGTGCTAATGAAGACAAGTTGTAGCAGAATAAATGTGCATATTATATCACCAGATAAGGTATGACGCCCAGGAGATCAATATCGTGTATAATAATAAATTTATTATTCTTAAATTTTAAAGTACTGGAAAATTAAATTGGTCCCTGTAAGTGGAGAGAAAAAGGAAATGTACAGTCAGTTAGTACTGAATAGGTAAGGTCAATGTCTCTGGGGAATAAAACAAATTTTGCCTGCTATATAATAACATGAGTAGCATACCCAATAATGAAGGGGAAAGAATAAGGTGCAGTGGCTTTGATTACTTTCTCTGATTAATGTCCTCCTTGCCCGGGTTGAGAGTGTTGATGAGTGGCCCTCTCTTGGCAGGTTTGTTGTGCTTCCATGTTCTTTACATTTTATGATAATGGATTTGATGAAGCTCTGGGGGATCATTAGAGATTGGGATATTTTTTTCATAGCCCAACCTTGACTTGTACTTTTCAACAAATTTGGCCCTGACTTGTTTGGAGATCTCTCCTGGGTCTTCATACAACCCATGGCAAAAATTATGGATTCAGCAGCCATGGAGGATGTTCATTCAGTTGTTTAATTTTGTAGAAAAAAAGAAGATCACAGACATGGCACAAAACTAAAGTCATTTCAAATGGAAACTTTCTGGCTTTAAGAAACACTAAAAGAAACCAAGAGCAAAAAATGTGGTAGTCAGTAATGGTTACTTTTTTTAACCAAGCATAGGGGAAAACTTATGGAATCACTCAATTGTGAGGAAAAAATTATGGAATCACCCTGTAAATTTTCCTTCCCAAAAATAACATCTGCATCAAATTAGATCTGCTTGTTAGTCTGCATCTGAAAAGGAGTGATCACACCCTGGAGAGTTGCTGCAGCAAGTGGACTGACATGAATCATAGCTCCAACATGAGAGATGTCAATTGAAACAAAAGAGAGGATTATCAAACTCATAAATGAGGGTAAATCATCACGCAATGTTGCAAAAGATGTTGGTTGTTCATAGTAAGCTGTGTATAAAATCCGGACCAAATGCAAAACAACATGGGAAGGTTGTTAAAGGCAAACATACTGGTAGACTAAAGAAGACATAAAAGAGTCAAGACTGGAAACTTAAAGCAATATGTCTCCAAAACAGGAAATGCACAACAAAACAAATGAGGAACGAATGTTTGGAAACTGAAGTCAACGTCTGTGACCGAACTCTAAGAAAGTGCCTTAAGGAAATGGGATTTATATACATAAAGCTAAACGAAAGCCAATAATAACACCTAAACAGAAAAAAAAACAAGGTTACAATGGGCTACGGAAAAGCAATCATGGACTGTGGATGACTGGATGAAAGTCATATTTAGTGATGAATCACAAATCTGCATTGGGCAAGGTGATGATGCTGGAACTTTTGTTTGATGCCGTTCCAATGAGATTTATAAAGATGACTGCCTGAAGAGAACATGCAAATTTTGACAGTCATTGATGATATGGGACTGCACATCAGGTAAAGGCACTGGGGAGATGGCTGTCATTACATCTTCAATAAATGCACAAGTTTATGTTAATATTTTGGACACTTTTCTTATCCCATCAATTGAAAGGATGTTTTTGGATGATGAAATCATTTTTCAAGATGATAATGCATCCTGTCATAGCGCAAAAACTGTAAAAACATTACTTGAAAAAAGACACATAAGGTCAATGTCATGGCCTGCAAATAGTCCGGCTCTCAATCCAATTGAAAATCTTTGGTGGAAGTTGAAGAAAATGGTCCATGACAAGGCTCCAACCTGCAAAGCTGATCTGGCAACAGCAATCAGAGAAAGTTGGAGCCAGATTGATGAAGAGTACTGTTTGGCACTCATTAAGTCCATGCCTTAAAGACTGCAAGCTGTTATAAAAGCCAGAGGTGGTGCAACAAAATACTAGCGATGTTTTGGAGTGTTTTTTGTTTGTTTGTTTTTTATGATTCCATATTTATTTCCTCAGAATTGAGTGATTCCATAATTTTTCATCTATGCTTGGTTAAAAAAGTAGCCATTACTGACTACCACATTTTTTGTTCTTGATTTCTTTTAGTGTTTCTCAAAGCCAGAAAGTTTCCATTTGAAATGACTTTAGTTTTGTGCCATGTCTGTGATCTGCTTTTTTTCTACAAAACTAAACAACTGAATGAACATCCTCCTAGGCCAGTGATTCCATAATTTTTGTCAAAATGGAGTTGCAACATGGCTGGTATGCCGTGGGTGCGATCCAAAAATAAAGACAATAGGAAGAACCCTTCTTGTGAAATGAACAGGCCTGGGAGAGGCTCCTAAATATGGGGCTACCACCCCAGCGAGATCGTGCTGTTTTTGGGGTTCACACCTCCTATACAGGAACAGGCAATGTTGCAGATGACACAGGGGCTGTTGCCCATTTCTACATGTCGGGGTCTCCCAAAACCTGGTCACTTCCAGCCAGGTCGGGAATCAGGCTCCAAAAAGCAGATCAAGGCAGTCTGTAAGGCGCAGTTGTGCATGTTGCACAAGAAGGAGCCACTGAGGAACTGTTCTACATTCCTGAGGGCAGGAGGCTCTAATGTGTGCCGGAGATCTCGGTGTTGGACAAAATGGGCAGTTTATGTTTTACCCCTTTCTGTCCCTATTGACTGTGCTATTAAAAGGAGCTGTTACCAGCAAAATGGGGTGGGATGGAAATTAATGACTTGATGATCTGGGCAGGTCAGGATTCTATGGACAATATCCCTCTATGGACAGTGTTAATAACACTCCTGTTTTAAACAATGGATGAGGGACTGTATGGACTGTGCCCATGGACTATTGGGCATACTGTTATGTTAGTCAATGGGTTTTGGATTACAATGACTGTCCTCTTTATTCTGGGGCTCAGTGAGCTGAACCCTATATACCTCAGACAACCTCCCTCTTCCATGCCCTGATGACCAGGAATATTTAACAAGGAGGGAAACATTTTTAAAGATGGTTGAGCAATACCTTACCGATAAAAGCAATATTCTCCATAATTCCTCTGGGACATTCAACTATTGGGTCACAAAGCTGATAACCTTGCATGATCTGTCTTTCTTTTAGTTGAAGATGTTGTGCTGCCCTGCCATTGTCGTCTTGTCTGAGTAGGTTTCTAGTGCTGCAGGGGGATCATAACAAACAGGTGCTTTCAGCTGTCAACAGAAAATGCTGACAGGCTCATTCAGATAAAAATGAATGAAGCCTGCAATAACCCTGACTTATCCACAGAACCAGATGACAGCAGCACATAAAGTGTTTTCTATCTACAATATTTGAATGAGACCGGTTAGTTGTTGCCTTCAAGGATCTCTGGATTACTGTATTACCTTACTTATATTTTTTTTCCTGGTGTTGCACTTCGTGCAAAGCCTTTCTGAGTGTAGGAGTACATCAACTACACTTTCAAAATATTTGAATGAAGCCCACAGGTTGTTGCTCTCAAAGCTCTATGGATGACTGGATGACCCCTCTTATATTTTTTTCTGGCTTTGCACTGTGTGAAAAACTTTTATAAGTGTAGAAGTGCCACAACTACACTTAATTTAGTTTATGAAGCACTCCTTTTGGTGCCTTCAAGGGTGTATGGATGACTCTCCTAATATTTTTTTCTGGCTTTGCACTGTGTGTAGAGCCTTTATGAGTCTAGGAGTACCACAACTACACTTTCTTGACATTTCAATGAGGCACCACAGTTTTTGCCTTAAAAGGTGTATGGATGACTGTGTCAGGCTTTGCACTATGTGGAAAGCCTTTATGACTGTAGGAGTACTACTTCATGACAATTAGCATATAATGTGTATGATGTCCTCCTTTGTGTCTAATACAGGGTGTATCTGAGACCTTCTTTAATCTAATTTTTGGCAACTCTTGCTCCCTTCATAAATTACACTGAATTTTCAAAAATTTTTTATTATAAATTCAGTTTTGGTTTACTTAAATTATTATTTATTTAATCCTTTTAAAATTTTGCCTTATATACAAGTAATTATACAGGAAAGAATGTTTCTTACCTTTTTTTCCTGTAAACTCCAATTTCTCTTAGATTTTTAATATTTTATTGTCAGTCCTTAAACTAGAGTTAAAGCGTGACAACATTGTTCTCATTAGCAATCTGAGAGTCAGAGATGTTTCCAGTCCCCCATGATGTTTCCCTTCCATTCAGTACCCCTCCATGAAGGGTCTTCTGGAAAAATACTATGATTTCCCATTGATTTCCATTATACTCGCTACTCGAAATAAGCATCCAAGCATAAGGAATTTCTTGGCTCCAGAAACAAGCGTCCAATCATTTTAGAGGTTGCTCATCCCTAGTCCTTAGTATTTGTTCTCGCTAGCCAAGCTTGCAAGGGGAGTGGAAGACAAGTCAATATATGGCCTGATGCAGATGAGTGTTTGGAAAATTGTCTTTTTTAGGGCTCATTCCTACTTGCGATGAAATCGGACAAATGCAATCCGTTAAAAAATTGGATTGAAATCAAAACAATGTTATTCTATTATGTCTTCATCTGTGTTTTTTTTTCCAGCTCGGATCGGATCACTATCGAACTGGAAAAAAGTTGCAGCATGATGCGACTGTAATCAGAGTTCGGATCGCATCCTGCAATAGAAGTCAATGGGTGCAAGATAAATATCACACAGCACTTGGTCCATGTGAGTGCTGTCCAATTTCTACACACCGATCATTTGAAAAGCCTATAATTCATATGCGAGTACAGTAAAATCACACTGACAGGTTACAATAGATAGAATAGATATATACACATAGAATACATATAAATATATATACAATGCCAACAAGTAGTATTCAACCCCCTGCAGATTTAGCAGGTTTAATAAGATGCAAATAAGTTAGAGCCTTCAAACTTCAAACAAGAGCAGGATTTATTAACAGATGCATAAATCTTACAAACCAATAAGTTTTGTTGCTCAGTTAAATTTTTATAAATTTTAAACATAAAAGTGTGGGTCAATTATTATTCAACCCCTAGGTTTAATATTTTGTGGAATAACCTTTGTTTGCAATTACAGCTAATAATCGTCTTTTATAAGACCTGATCAGGCCGGCACAGGTCCCTGGAGTTATCTTGGCCCACTCCTCCATGCAGATCTTCTCCAAGTTATCTAGGTTCTTTGGGTGTCTCCTGTGGACTTTAATCTTGAGCTCCTTCCACAAGTTTTCAATTGGGTTAAGGTCAGGAGACTGACTAGGCCACTGCAACACCTTGATTTTTTGCCTCTTGAACCAGGCCTTGGTTTTCTTGGCTGTGTGCTTTGGGTCGTTGTCTTGTTGGAAGATGAAATGATGACCCATCTTAAGATCCTTGATGGAGGAGCGGAGGTTCTTGGCCAAAATCTCCAGGTAGGCCGTGCTATCCATCTTCCTATGGATGCGGACCAGATGGCCAGGCCCCTTGGCTGAGAAACAGCCCCACAGCATGATGCTGCCACCACCATGCTTGACTGTAGGGATGGTATTCTTGGGGTCGTATGCAGTGCCATCCAGTCTCCAAACGTCACGTGTGTGGTTGGCACCAAAGATCTCGATCTTGGTCTCATCAGACAAGAGAACCTTGAACCAGTCAGTCTCAGAGTCCTCCAAGTGATCATGAGCAAACTGTAGACGAGCCTTGACATGACGCTTTGAAAGTAAAGGAACCTTACGGGCTCATCTGGAACGGAGACCATTGCGGTGGAGTACGTTACTTATGTTATTGACTGAAACCAATGTCCCCACTGCCATGAGATCTTCCCGGAGCTCCTTCCTTGTTGTCCTTGGGTTAGCCTTGACTCTTCGGACAAGCCTGGCCTCGGCACGGGAGGAAACTTTCAAAGGCTGTCCAGGCTGTGGAAGGCTAACAGTAGTTCCATAAGCCTTCCACTTCTGGATGATGCTCCCAACAGTGGAGACAGGTAGGCCCAACTCCTTGGAAAGGGTTTTGTACCCCTTGTCAGCCTTGTGACCCTCCACGATCTTGTCTCTGATGGCCTTGGAATGCTCCTTTGTCTTTCCCATGTTGACCATGTATGAGTGCTGTTCACAAGTTTGGGGAGGGTCTTAATAACTGGAAAAAGAGATAATTAATCCAAACATGTGAAGATCATTGTTCTTTGTGCCT
This sequence comes from Ranitomeya imitator, assembly GCF_032444005.1. NCBI lineage: Eukaryota > Metazoa > Chordata > Amphibia > Anura > Dendrobatidae > Ranitomeya > Ranitomeya imitator. Next base: position 374,512,092 of record NC_091284.1, on the reverse strand, counting down.
GAACTACTTCTTAATACTTTAGGGGAACCAAACAGAATTCTGGTGGGTTGAGGGGTTGAATAATAAATGACCCTCTGAAAAGACTTTTCACAATTTAAAAAAAAAATAAACAAAGAAATAACATTCTTTTTTGCTGCAGTGCATTTCACACTTCCAGGCTGATCTACAGTCCAAATGTCACAATGCCAAGTTAATTCCAAATGTGTAAACCTGCTAAATCTGCAGGGGGTTGAATACTACTTGTAGGCACTGTATATACATACAGCTCTGGCAAAAATTAAGAGACCACCACATCAAAACGCTGTCATGGGCAGCCTAAACTCCAGACCTGAATACCATTGAAAACCTTTGGAATGTAATCAAGAGGATGATGGATAGTTACAAAGAAGAACTGCTTACATTTTTGTGCCAGAAGTAGTGTAAAAGACTGGTGTAAAGCATGCCAGGACAAATGAAAGCTGTGACTAAAAATCATGGTTATTCCACAAGATATTGATTTCTGAACTCTTCCTGAGTTAAGACATTAGTATTGTTGTTTCCAAATGATTATGAACTTGCTGTTAGGGGTTGAGTTCCTGCCTCTGCACAAGGGGAATCTCAGGCCATCTCCACTGCGGTCTCCCACCGCAGTGGAACCTGCTCAGCGGAGACATCGATCCCAGTGTCTCGCTCAGTCTGACTGGTAAGAGTTACTGCTGCATTTCCTGCTTCTGCCATTGAAGTCAGTGCTGGGCAGCGGCGAGCAGACGCTTCTGGGACTAAGTCCTGCTTTTCACGTTCTGAGCATGCCCAGAGTAAGATCTCTCAGTGGAGATCGAGGGTCACATGATCAGATACTGCAGCTAAGGTCCTTGTAGGTGCTAGAACTAAATCCTGCTTTGCACTCTGAGCATGCCCAGGGCAAGATCTCTCAGTGGAGATCTAGGGTCACATGCTCAGGTACTGCAGCAATTCCATTGCTCCTTCTTTGAAAGGTCCTAAACGTGCTGCAACTATTTAAGGCCCGCACGGCCGCACGGCCATGCGCTAGTATTGACTATTGTTATCGTGTGTGTGTTGATGAGTGCAAGTCATTCCTTAAAAAAAACATCCCTTATGCATGATTGTTCGCGTAAGGTGTATGGCTGCAATCTTGCGCCCGGCTGAACTCACAGCTTTAACACACGAAGCAGCATCTAACTGCTGTGACCGCCAGTGCAGCGCCGTGCGCTATTAGAGCGCTTACCTTACCCAAGTCTGGGTGGTTAGTGGCGTCCGCTAGTGTGGCAAAGCATGCACTTCTGTGCATAATAGTTACCTCTGATACCCCAATTGTGGTGTCGATCGCAAGAGGTCTACACTAACTCTAATCCTGTGTCCTGGGATAGAGTTCTGTGGTTCCTTGCTTGTGCTCTCTGTGCGGTACCGCGACCCTGTGACTTAACAGGGATCGCTTCCTTCACACAGGGTGAAGTTAACCCATGAGTGTAATCACATTGTACCGCAATTCACTTAGCAGCAGGTTCTTTCCTGCACGGTGGATCCCGGGTGGCGAACGCACCACTCTTACTTAATAAATATATTCGGTGCGTTCCACCAACCCTAACACTTGTTTTCTTTGCATTATTTGAGGTCTGAAAGCACTATTTTTTTGTAATTTTGACCATTTCTCCTTTTCAGAAATAAAATACAAAATGTATTGCTTTGAAATTCGGAGACATGTTGTCAGAAGTTTATGTATATGAACAATTTACATTTTACTCAAAAATATAGCTAGAAAGAGAAATATAAGACAAACTGAACATTTTGCAGTGGTCTTTTAATTTTTGGCAGAGCTGTATATGTGTATACATATATAGATGTCAGTGACACACACACACACATATATATATATATATATATATATATATATATATATATATACACTAGATGGTGGCCCGATTCTAACGCATTGGGTATTCTAGAATATGTATGTAGTATATTTATGAAGTTTTAGAATAATGCAATTTATTCAAAAGAGTCGGCCGGCCACGACGAATTAGCGAAGCGTGGTTCAAATTCCACGGCAAATCGCGGGCGGACTGCGACTGTCGCTGATTGGTCACGCTCGGCCACGAACAATCAGTGAAGCCAGGGTCGGCTCCAGGTTTTTGAGGGCCCTGAGCGAAAGAGTCTCAGTGAGCCCCTCTCTTTAGCACATACCACGATTCATGATGCACAGATATAGCAGAGAAATATAGCACAGCCAAGTAGCGTATAACACAGCCCACTTAGCATATAACACAGTCCACATAGCATATAGCACAGCCACATAGTATATAACACAGCCAACGTAGAATATAACACAGCCATGTAGTATATAGCACAGCCACGTAGTATATTGCCCAACCACGTAGTATATAGCACAGCCCACATAGTAAATAGCACAGCCACGTAGTATATTGCCCAGCCACATAGTATATTGCCCAACCACGTAGTATATTGTCCAGCCACGTAGTATATTGTCCCGCCACATAGTATATAGCACAGACACGTAGTATATAGCACAGACGCATAGTATATTGCCCAGCAACATAATATATTGCCCAGCCACGTAGGATATTGCACAGCCATGTAATATATTGCACATCCACGTAGTATATAGCACAGCGATGTAGTATATAGCACAGAGATGTAGTATATAACACTGCCCATGCAGTATATAACCCAGGCCACGTAGTATAGAGCACAGCAATGTAGTGCATTGCCCAGCCATGTATTATATACCACAGCCACAAAGTATATTGCCCAGCCAGGTAGTGTATTGCCCAGCCACATAGTATATAGCATAGACGCGTAGTATATAGCACAGACACTTAGTATATTGCCCAGCCACGTAATATAATGCCCAGCCACATAGCATATTGCAATATTGCACACCCACATAGTATATAGCACAGCCACATAGTATATAGCAGAGACGTAGTATGAAACACTGCCCATGCAGTATATAACCCAGGCCACATAGTATAGAGCACAACAATGTAGTATATTGCCCAGCCACGCAATATATACCACAGCCATGTAGTATATAGCACAGCCCACATAGTATATAGCACAGAGATGTAGTATATAATACAGCCCATGCAGTATATAGCAATGTGGGCACCATATCCCTGTTAAAAAAAGAATTAAAATAAAAAATAGTTATATACTCACCTTCCGTCGGCCCTCAGATCCAGCCCAGGCGTTTACTAATGCTCCTCGCGACACTCCCAAGTGTGCATTGCGGTCTCGTGAGATGACGTAGTGGTCTCGCGAGACCGCTACATCATCATCTCGTGACACTGCAATGCATGGACTGGACAGTCACGAGGAGCAGGAAAGGCCTGGGCTGGATCCGGGGACTGACAGAAGGTGAGTATATAATGATTTTTTATTTTTTTAATTATTTTTAACATTAGATCTTTTTACTATTGATGCTGCATAGGCAGCATCAATAGTAAAAAGTTGGTCACTCAGGGTTAATAGCAGCATTAACGGAGTGCGTTACACCGTGGCATAACGCAGTCCGTTAATGCTGCCATTAACCCTGTGTGAGTGCTGACTGGAGGGGAGTGTGGAGCGGGCTCTGTCAGGGGAGTAGGGAGCTGCCATTTTGCAGCCGCACTGTGACCGTCGCTGATTGGTCGTGGCCGTTTGACAGTGACCAATCAGCGACTTGGGATTTCCATGACAGACGGAAGTGACCCTTAGACAATTATATAGTAGCTATATATATATGTATATATTTATATTAGATAGATAGAAGAAAAGCCGGTAATTCAGCGCCCGGGGTAGTATAAAATCACAGCAGGAGCCGACAGGATAAAAAAGATGGATTACATACATGCATATAGAATAGGTGGATATATAGATGTCTGTGACAAATACAATTAGTACAGTGTGTGTGCAAATTACTGGACATGTACGGTATTTATTAATAAAAAAAATATATATTTTTTTTATATGGCATGGGCTCCCGTGCAATTTTCATAACCATCAGAGGGAAAGCTGACAACTGGGGCAAATGTTTATAGCCTGGGAAGGGTGTAATACCCATGGAGCTTCCCAGGCTATTAGTATCAGCTCTTAACTGTATACTTAGCCTTTACTGGCTATTAAAATGGGGGACCCACCAAAAAAATGATGTGGGGTCCCCCCATAATTAACAGCCAGCAAAGGCTATGCAGACAGCTGCATGCTGATATTAAAGGCCTAGGAAGGGGCCATGGATACTGCCCCCCTGGCAAAAAACATCAGCTCTCAGCCACTTCAGAAAAGGCACATCTCTAAGATGTGCCAATTCGGGCACTTAGCCTCACTCTTCCCAACTGCTCTGTAGCAGTGGCAAGTGGGGTAATAGTTGGGGGGTTGATGTCACCGTCAGGTAACATCAAGCTCCAAGGTTAGTAATAGAGAGGCGTCAATAAGACGCCCTATTACTAACCCCATAGTCACATTGTAAGAGAACAGACACCCAGAGAAACATCTTTTAATTGAAAGAAAGACCCAGTCTTCGTTAATATTCTTAATTAAACCATACTTATGACCACACCTAATTCCAGTGATGCCCTTAATCTCCTGTAATAAAAGTAATGTAGAAGAGCAGCAATATACCATACCTGTCATTCATTGTGTCCCATGCTGTAATTCGTGTCTGGTGGATAATTAGTCTTCAATCAGGACGATGGGCCATGGGAAAATGCCAGTGATGAGGTCACCGCAGTTCCAGCTCAGTGTCTTCACAGCAGATCACCGTGAAAATTCTCACGGTGATCTGCTGTGCAGACATTGTGCTTGAACTGCGGTGACCTCATCACTGGCATTTTCTCATGGTTCAGAGGTCATTCAAGTTCAGCATGGTTGGGAGCGCAGCCTCAGTTCTGTCCCAGCAGCTCATTCACCAGTGTTTTTCAGCTGGGGCAGTCACATCTTGGCACTGTCCTTTGTTGCAAACTAATTATCCCCCAGACATGGATTACAACGTGAGACACAACGATGGACAGGTATGGTATATTGTTGCTTTTTATTTTACTTTTATTACAGGAGATCGAGGGTGTCTCTGGAATTAGGTGAGGTTGTAAGTATGGTTAAATTAAGAATATTAAAGGTGTCTGTATCTTTCTTTCAATTAAAGGACTTTTTCTGGTTGTCTGTGTTTTCTTACAATGTGACTATGGGGTTAGTAATGGGGGTGTCTTATTGACGCCTCTCTATTACTAATCTAGGGGCTTGATGTCACCTGATGGTGACATCAACCCCTCCAGCAAGTGAGAAGAGTGAGGCTAAGTGCCAGAATTGGCGCATCTTAGAGATGCACCTTTTCTGGGGTGGTTGAGAGCTGATGTTTTTAGCCAGGGGGCCAGTATCCATTGCCATGTCCTAGGCTATTATTATCAGCCTGCAGCTGTCTGCATAACCTTTGCTGGTTATTAATTATGGGGGTGACCCCATGTCATTTTTTGGGGGGTCCTCCATATTAATAGCCAGTAAAGGCTAAATATACAGTTGTGAGCTGATATTAATAGCATGGGAAGCTCCATGGGTATTACCCCCTTCCCAGGCTATAAACATCTGCCCCCAGTCGTCAGCTTTCCCTCTGCTGGTTACAAAAATTGCACGGGAGCCCACGCCTTTTTTTTACATAAAATAATCTTTTGTTAATTAAATATATGTCCAGTAATTTGCAAACACACTGTACTAATTGTACTTGTCACTGACATCTACACTGTGTGCAGAATTATTAGGCAAGTTGTATTTTAGAGGATTATTTTTATCATCGATCAACAACTATGTTCTCAATCAACCCAAAAGACTCATAAATATCAAAGCTTAATATTTTTTGAAGTTGGAGTGTTTTTTTTTAGATTTGGCTATCTTAGGAGGATATCTGTTTGTGCAGGCAACTATTACTGTGCAGAATTATTAGGCAACTTAATAAAAACCAAATATATTCCCATCTCACTTTTTTATTTTCACCAGGTAAACCAATATCACTGCACAAAATTTAGAAATAAACATTTCTGACATGCAAAAGCAAAGCCCCCAAAAATAAGTGACCAATATAGCCACCTTTCTTTATGATGACACTTAACAGCCTTCCATCCATAGATTCTGACAGTTGCTTGTTCTGTTTACGATCAACATGCGTGCAGCAGTCATCACAGCCTCCCAGACACTGTTCCGAGAGGTGTACTGTTTTCCCTCCCTGTAGATCTCACATTTTATGAGTGACCACAGGTTCTCTTTGGGGTTCAGATCAGGTGAACAAGGGGGCCATGTCATTATTTTTTCTTCTTTGAGACCTTTGCTGGCCAGCCACGCTGTGGAGTAGTTGGAGGCATGTGATGGGGCATTGTCCAGCATGAAAATCATGTTATTCTTGAACGATACCAACTTCTTCCTGTACCACTGCTTGAAGAAGTTGTCTTCCAGAAACAGGCAGTAGGTCTGGGAGTTGAGCTTCACTCCATCCTCAACCCGAAAAGGTCCCACAAGTTCATCTTTGATGATACCAGCCCATACCAGTACCCCACCTCCACCTTGCTGGCGTCTGAGTCGGAGTGGAGCTCTCTCCAGCCTCTGGCCCATCCATCTGGCCCATCAAGAGTCACTCTCATTTCATCAGTCCATAAAACCTTTGAAAAGTCTGTCTCAAGATATTTCTTGGCCCAGCCTTGACATTTTATTTTGTGCTTCTTGTTCAAAAGTGGTCGTTTTTCAGCCTTCCTTACCTTGGCCATGTCCCTGAGTATTGCACACCTTGTGCTTTTTGTTACTCCAGTAACATTGCAGCTCTTAAATATGGCAAAACTGGTGGCAAATGGCATCTTGGCAGCTTCACGCTTGATTTTCCTCAATTCATGGGCAGTTATTTTGCGCCTTTTTTGCCCAACACGCTTCTTGCGACCCTGGTGGCTATTTGCCATGAAACGCTTGATTGTTCGGTGATCACGCTTCAAAAGTTTGGCAATTTCAAGACTGGAGCATCCCTCTGCAAGACATCTCACAATTTTGGACTTTTCAGAGCCCGTCAAATCTATCTTCTGACCCATTTTGCCAAAGGAAAGGAAGTTGCCTCATAATTAAGCACACCTTATATAGGGTTTTGAGGTCATTAGACAACACCCCTCCTCATTACAGAGATGCACATCATCTGATTTACCTAATTGGTAGTTGGCTCCCAAGCCTGAACAGCTTGGAGTAGGACAACATGTATAAAAAGTATCATGTGATCAAAATACAACTTGACTAATAATTCTGCCAACAGTGTATATATTTACCTATTCTGCATGTATTTATTGTATGTAAAACATATCTTCTAGTCTTTCAGCTCCTGCAGTGACTTTACCGAACACGGCAGATGATTTACCGGCTTTTCTTCTATCTATCTCTCTATGCAATGTAAATACAGATACATATGTATTCTATGTATGTGTGCAAGTGTGTGTTTTGATGAATATTTCCTTTGAAAGTGATGTGCAAATGACATAGAGAATTGCTGTATGTAAAAGCTCAAGTTAAAATCGCATTGCAGTCGGATAGCAATCACGCTGCATTCAGATGTAAATCGAATGCTAAGTGGGAAAAGTCGAATTGTACTCGCATAAAAAATCATGATAATCACCTGACCCTTGCATTACACTCGTCCGACTCTCCTGCCTCCAAATCGGACCGATTTTAAAGTCACTAGTGTGACTCCAGCCTTATCCAGAAAACGTATGCAACTTTAATTCATTTTTCATCCTTTTTGCCATCCTTTTGACCATTTTTATGTCCATGTGACATCATTATGCAATTTGTGTGCGACCCATTTTCATACTTGATCAAATAAAAATGAGATGTGTTACATAAATGTTCTATGTGGTCCAATTTTTTTATGCACGCATGGGCATTGAATGGGCAAGTCTCACCTGAGACTCTGAAGAAAATAGGGGAGAATTTTCAAAAATACAAATTTTTCCAAAATTAGAGGAGAATTAAATTCCACTCAAATAAATTTGGTCCTTTCTAATAAGGAGCATTTTTTTTCCCTGGATAACCTAATATTGTATAAAATGTACAATCAAGTTAGTTACAGCTCCCGGATATGTATTAAAGCTTGATGCTTTATTTAAAGAATTTAAAATAGGGAATAAACACACATGGTGAAAGAAAGAAGGCGACGGGTTTCAAACGCTATCAGGCATATTTTTGTCACAGCTGAGTTGTAACTTACTTTCTTCTACATTTTCTGCTAGTTGACGTCTGGCCTGACGTGGTTCCGTGCACACTGGACTCCTTGCAGCATTCGCGAGCTGGCTTTTTTCACTTTTTCCAAACTAATACTGTCCCTCAAATGCACCAAAGCCTTTAATGTACTCATTTAAATTACAGAAAACAAAAAGGGGAAAAGGTGAACATTTGTCTCATGAAAATCTAAGTAACCTATAGCTCTTACTATTTTTTTTGTCATTTTAGTGCCATGAGAAAGCAATAAGCACTTCTGTGACATAGGCTAGGAATGTTTTCTAAAGCCTCAACAATACAATAATGGTTATTTCAGCCTGAAGGACTAAATTGATGAAACTTGGTCATGGAGGTAAACGACCTTTATAACATCTTACATGAAATAATAAAAGCAATAATGCTTCTTTAATCTATTCCATTTTGCACTGCGCCAAGAAAATACCCAGCTCAGCCTTGACCTAGACATTGCACTTTCACAAGTATCAGAAGATTTACAGGTTATGTGTAATACTTGTTATTAACCCACAGTCATTTCCTTTTACAGTCATGTATTGAATGACAAAATAATGGAATTTGAACAATATATCTAATAAATCCAGTAAAATAAAATCATTATAGTTGCAAGTTACATAAGCATTACACTGGCAAATACCATCATGCAGCCCCCCAAACTGATGTTCAGGGGTGCTAAAGGCTGCTTTTCTGACTGTATAAACAATTCATCAATTGATACAGTTGGTAGCATATAAATACTCAATGATAGTATAGAGGTCGCAGGACTCTTCGTGAAAGCAATAATCTGGTTAGTAAAGTGAGAACTTTACTGGTACCCTCTCACTACTGTAAGAGTGGTGGACTGTGCTGTGGTGTTCCTACCAAAGAAGACAGCAGTGGTGTCAATATTGTGTAGTGTGAATAGTGTCATAGGTTTCTATGCATTTAGTGTATAATGTTGGTAGTGTACAATATAAGGACAAAAGGCTTATGACATACTGTTACACGATAGTAACTGTAGTTAGCTGAAGATAAAGAATAAGACGCAGTTAATGTTTGGGACGAGCCCACAGTGGGGGGAAGCTAGTGCTAGTGAAATGCCAGCACTTCTTGGTAATGAAGTAAGAAAGAACAGCACAACGGGTAGTTTTTCTTCACACTTTATCTAATAATATTTTATTCAGTAAATTTACAAATATTTTGAAATAACTGCCTGCTATGCTACTTTCACACTAGCGTCGTACGACGCACGTCGCAATACGTCGTTTTGGAGAAAAAACGTATCCTGCAAAGTTGTCTGCAGGATGCGTTTTTTCCCCGTAGACTAACATTTGCGACGCATTGCCACATGTCGCAACCGTCGTGCGACGGTTGCGTCGTGTTGCGGAGGACCGTCAGAACAAAAAAATGTTGCTTGCAAGGTTTTTTTGTGCGTCGTGTCCGCCATTTCTGACCGCGCATGCACGTCCGGAACTCCACCCCCTCCTCCCCGCAACTCACAATGGGGCAGCGGATGCGTTGTTATAATGCATCTGCTGCCACCGTTGTGCAGCGTTGTCACAGGATGCGTCGGTACGTCGTCGTGATGCACTGCGACAGGCCGACGCCGACACTAGTGTGAAAGTAGCCTATGCCGTTCTTTTTTACATGGACTGTAGACAGTTGGTCTGAGCAACTGTTATTCGGTTACTGTAGCTGTGGGACAGTAGTATTAACAAGCCAGTTATTTTCAGTTTTTGACTTCCTGGTAAGATAGGGAAGTATAGTAACAATGTCAAGTTCAAGTGCAGGGGTCTGCTAGAGCCAGCACATACCTATCGTTCATGGAAGGGGGTGGCCACACTATAATATCATGTAGGCATCCGGTAATGTCAGAAGCTCAAAACCTGGCATATGGTTTAAAGGGTGCCTCGTATTATTTGGTGTACAGGGGATGAAGACACTCTTTTAGTGATAATATTAGTCTCAAGGTCTTTAACCAAAATATACTATGCTATGCCACCTGTTCGTGCCCCAAAATATATGTAGGCCTTACCACAAGAGAATTAAGAATACGGGTACGTGAACATGTGCGGGGCATTGGCGCGGCCAAGACAGTGTCCGATACTTCGGAATTGGATACTATTCCTCGACATTTCAAGTTACATCACAATTGTGACACCAGTATTTTGAAAGTGAGCGGGCTTGATGCCCTCCATCTTGGTATAAGAGGGGGTGACAATAAAAAACTTCTTGCACAAATCGAGACAAGGTGAATCATCCAATTAGATACCATGATACCGAAAGGCCTCAATGAATATTTAAGCTTTTGCCCCTTTTTTGTAGTCCTCCTGATATTTGGTTTCCTAGACTCCTGTTCCTACATGCCCCCATGTTTATCAACCCTGTGGATGTGTTTTTAACTTTTTTAATTTTATTCTTTTATTTAATGTTTGTGACTCTGCTGATTCATTGCGCCTCCGTATTTTCTCTTACTGGGTCCCCCTTTCGGACTGAAAATGACACCGGACTTCATCTCATTACATGGGAAAATTACAGCCATCTCAGTGACTTTGGATGATTTCAACTTTTGTAATTTGTATACGCATTTTGTGATGTTATAGTTATATGCAGCTATGTTTTTTTTTTCTGTTACACAGCGTTTTTTTGTCATCCAGTCAATTGTCCTCATACATGCTCTCATAGCTGTGCGCATCGCACTGCGACCTATTGTTTCCTGTCTGCGGGTGGGCGTCTTTACGGTGTGTGCACCACTTGGTGGGCTCTTCTCTGGTGTGTGTGCACTTCCCGTGATGCCCTACCTGCAGTTCAGGACCTGACGGCCGCAGTGCGCATGTGCCGACTCTAGACGTTTTGATTGGCTGTTTCAGGCCATGTGACTAAGTTCATGGGGTTATTAGAAGGTTCTGCAGGGACCTGAGACACACTCCCTTGAGAAAGCGGCCTCTAGCTGCCGCGAAACGCGCGTCGGGACCCTCCATCCACCCCCCTCATTGTTTCCACTCATTTGCTGGTAAGCGCTGCATTTCTTGCCATGCACTATTGCAGCTTAGATGTTAGATAGATGGGTGTAACTTTATTCCCGATCATCTGGTTCATGGGTGCTGCTTCCCTGACGTGCATGTTTGGACGCACTGTCTTTTCCCTGAATTACAGTCTTTGGACCTTTATTAATTTATTTTTCCAGGGATTAAAGTGTATATGTGGGGTGGGGATATGTGTGGGTGGGGTTCATAACAGTCTGCATTGTTTTTGGTGTTCTATATATTTTTGTGACATTTTACCTTTTCTATGATATAATAAAATGATATGATATCTTTTAGATATAATCAGTTTGCTCTTTTTGTCCTACTCTGACAATAACTCCAAACAGGCCATTTGCAGCACCTGCCATGCTTGCATCAGCAGGGGTAGCAAAACTACCAGCCTGACCACCACCAGCATGATCAGTCACATGACAGCAAAGCACCCGACTTTGTGGGCTGAACCCCAGGCTCCAGGAACACTGCAGGTGACACTACTGCTTCTTCCGCTGTTTTGCGTAGAATCCAATCCCCAGTCCAATGTGCATTTGAAGATGCCTCTGGCCATGCACCTGTTGTTGCCCACAGTCAAGCACCAACATCATCAAGCCCGTCCGTGTCCTTGTCCCAGCACAGCCTTCAGTTGTCTTTACCCCAGTCATTGGAAAGCAAGCAGAAATACCTAGATAAACACCACACAGGCCACGGTACTGAATTCCCAGATTACTCATCATCTTGTGCTTGAAATGTTGCCTTTTAGGTTCATAGAAACGGTAGCTTTCCACCAACTGAAGGCGGCGGCTCTGCCAAGGTACTTGGTCCCCAGTCGCCACTATTTCTCCCAATGTGCCGTACCAGCATTACACCAGCATGTGTCCCACAACATTACCCATACCCTCAACCATGCTGTTACTGGTAAAGTCCACCTAACCACGGACACGTGGACAAGTGCTTATGGGCAGGGACGGTACATCTCACTGACGGCACACTGAGTTAACATAGTGGAAGCCAGGACCCAGTAAGATGGAACACATCCTCCCCATGCTGAGGATTGCGGGCCCTATGTCATTCAAAGTTGCCCCCACAGTCTAAATCTCCTGAAACTCCTCCTCCTCTTCAGCCTCCATCTCTGAAATGAACACATCAGTTAGGAGGTGGAAGCACTGCAGCACTGCTTCAGCCAAGCGGCAACAGGCTGTGCTGAAGCTAATCTGCTTAGGTGACAAACCGCACAATGCTGAAAAGTTGTGGACAGTGCTGAAAGAGCAGTCAGATATTTGGATGACACCACTGAACCTACAGCCAGGCATGGTCATGTGTGACAATGGACATAACCTGGTGGCAGCTCTGAGGCAAGGTGAGCTCACACACGTTCCTTGTCTGTCCCAAGTGCTTAACCTCGTGGTTCAACGTTTTCTGAAAAGCTACCCGGAGCTCACAGATCTGCTAGTGAAAGTACGCCATCTGTCTGCCCATTTTAGAAAGTAAGCTACAGCTTCAGCCGCCCTTGCCGTGCTTCAGCAGTGTTTCCAGCTTCCGGCTTACTGACTGGTGTGTGATGTCTCCATGTGTTGGAACTCTACACTGCATATGTTGGAATTTGTGAGCAGAAGAGGGCAGTTGTCGACTACCAGCATCAACAAGGCCGTCAATATTCAGTTCAGACTCCACACATAAGACCTCAGGAGTGGACATGGATGTCAGACATATGTAATAATAATAATAATAATCTTTATTTATATAGCGCCAACATATTCCGCAGCGCTTTACAGTTTAACAGTTTCAAACACAACAGTCATAGGTAACAATGTTAACAATACAGTAATAAAGCAAAATAAGATAAAATAAGGCAACCCTGCTCGTGAGAGCTTACAATCTACAATGAGGTGGGGGAGATACAAAGTACAGGTGTGTATTTACAATGATGTATTTACAATGATGGTCCAGCCATCTTCATGGAGTGGGGGGTAGATGGAGATACTGAATGGGCTACACACACACACACACAAACATAAAATGAGTTTGATTAGGGAACGTGATAGGCCGCTCTGAACAAATGAGTTTTGAGGGAGCGCCTAAAACTATGCAAGTTGTGAATGGTCCTAATATCTACCATATGTACCATCCTCCAAACTTTGAGGACTGCACCAAGATGGTGAGCGGTGATGATGCCATAATTATCATGACCTTCCTGCTTCTCGGCATTCTGAAATCCTCTCTGCTCACAATTAAGGAGGATTCATTGCATACAGAGCACGAGAACATGGAGCAAGGAACCATACAGGGTGATTACACTCAGCCCAGCCTCATATCTTCCCAACATGGATTGGTTGACAATGAGGAGGAGGAGGAGGAAGAACAGGAGCTACTTTCATGCGCTACAGACGGTACTAGAAACACAGCTGTCATATCATCTGTTCAGCGGGGATGGCCTCAGCACAGGGAGGAGGAGGATGAGGAGGAGGACAGTATGGTCAGTCGTACTGTTGGTGAGGACATGGAAGTCTTGCCTGTTAGCAGTTTGGCACGCATGGCTGACTTTATGTTGCATTGCATTTCACGTGACCCTTGCTTTATTAAAATTTTTGGTGATGCTCATTACTGGTTGTTAACACTTCTAGACCACGCTACAAGGAGAACTTTCAATATCTTCTTCCTGAGGAAGACGGGTATACTAAAATTTTGCGGTACCTGAGGGCCCTTGTAGTGGAATTACTTAAAAAATTCCCATGTGAGAACGCTGGCAGCAGACATCAGAGTTTGTTGTCCAACCAAGGAGTCCAAGCGAGAGAGACAGAAATACAGTCCAGCTCAGGCATGGGAACAATGGTAAAGTTCTGGGACAGTTCTCAGACCCTCCCAACATGCCGGCAAAGAGGCAAGGGGTGCTGTCACAAGAAGTGCAATGTTTGGGAAGATGCTGAGGGAGTACCTTGCAGATTGTACAACCATCCTTCAGGATTCCTCTGTGCCTTTTAATTATTGGGTATCCAAGCTGGACATGTGGCATGAACTGGCTCTCTAGGCCTTAAAGGTCCTGGTCTGCTCTGCTGCTAGCTTTTTGTCAGAGCGGGTTTTTAGTGCCGCTGGTGGAATTATAATAGATAAGCGCATCCGCCTGTCAACTGAAAATGCTGACAGGCTGACGCTAATAAAAATGAACAAGGGCTGGATTGGGCAAGACTTCTGTACACCACCCAGTGAAAACAGTGAAACATAACCTCCAAGGCCGGGGTCACACTAGAGAGTAATACGGACGAATGAGAGGCGCAAAACAACGCATTGCATACGGACCAATGTTTCTCTATGGGGCAGCTCCCATCAGCCGTATATTTCTCCGCCATATTTGACGGGCTGGGAAAATGGCAGCATGCTGCTTTTGTCAGCGTATTGCGCAAAAAATCTGCCAATGAAAGTCTACGGGGGTGAGAAAAATATGGATTACACATGGACCATGCATATGACTTGTGAGAAATACGCACCGGTGTTCTATAGAAAAGCCGGTAATCCAGTGAGGTGTATAGCAAAATTACACAGACAGCTTACAATAGAATAGATAGCCGGCTTTTGCTATCTCCTTATTAAACCCGACAAGATATGAGACATGGTTTACATACATTAAACCATTTCATATCCATGATTTTTTACATTTTCCTCACTACTAATGTTAGAAGTGTCTTTGTGCAAAATTTGGGAGCTCTAGGTGTTAAAAAAAGGGTTAAATCACGGAAAAAACTGGTGTGGGCACCCGTGCATTTTCTCTGTCAGAGTGGGAAAGCCAGTGACTAAGGTCAGATATTAATAACCTAGAGAGGGACTCATATACATTGTCTTTTTTGTAGAGGTGTATTCTCATGCACGTCTTCACAACCACACATGGGTTTACCCTTCCAGATTTGGTCTGTTTGGGGTTATCATCTTCCTTTTCCTCATCCTCATTATCCACAATGACTAGAACACCAGCGTGCACGTATTCCATGATGCAAAAATCACTCAATTTTTCGTGCAAGGGTATTTTTATGATTCCTGTTACTAATTTGAAACCATGACCAATGTTACTCCCCCAGTGGGAAATGTCATGAAAATGAGATGTACGTCTATTCTACCCATTTACTCTTATATTTTTCAGTTTGCCTATCTCTGGACCATCCTCTTATGACCTAGTGTATAATTCTCCAAAATAACAATATTGAAATACTCTTATATTATATTTTAATTTATATCCCTGTCTTTGAGCTGTTGCTAGGGACAAACATATCTCATTGGACACATTCTGGCTTCATATTTCTTTATTTTTTTTCATTGAGGCCTTCATCAATGTTTCCTCATTCTCCAACACTAGATCACCAGGTTTGAAGCGTTCTGTGCTGCTACAGCCAGTCTAATTTTTGGCAAGGGTGTCTATGATGCACATACAATATTTCTAAAAAATGTACCCCCATGGGGAAATGTTTCTCAGTCCACGCACTTCATGTATGGGCATTACAAGTCTATGAGACCCACTCCTTTAAATTGGGCCTAGTTTTTAATGAGGCCTTCCTCAACATCTCATCATTCTCTGCCACTAGAACACCATGGTTTGCATGTTCCTTTCTGCTACAGCCAGTCAATTTTTGTGAAAGGGTGCCTTACCTGCAGTAACCACCGATCAATCAAACCGCTGCACGACCGGCTCTACACTCCTCTCTCCTCCTGTACCAGTTGTGACTTGTATTGTTCAAGATTATTGTGCTTGTTTTAATTATGTATACCCCTCCTCACATGTAAAGCGCCAAGAAATAAATTGCACTATAGTAATAAAAATAATAATAATAATAATAATAATGATCCCCATAAAATATTTTTTAAAATGTATCCCTCATGGGGAAATGTTTGCCAGCCCATGCACTTAGTGCATGAGCATTACAAGACCCGCTCCTTTGTAATGGGAAGTTTTTTTTATGAGGCCCTGCTCCATAATTCTTCCAAGGGGGATTGTGTTGCGTGCAAATTTGGTTCAAGGCGGACCTTACATTCAATGCATAAGGAAGCAGTATAGCAGGACTAACTGAATAATGTGAAGTGGGTTTTCCTGTGGCCATCCAGTACCTTGGTTCAAAGGCTTATTGGGATGCATATGACTTGGTAGCAAGGCAGGCCTTGCAATCAATGAAACATTTTTTCAGGAGACCCTCAGGAAAGGGGTATTGGGGTGCGTTGTAACTCATGGCAGCCCAGTCACTCACTGCATAGGCAATAACAGTATAGGAGACCCACTGTTTAATAATGGCCCTTTAACAATATTAATGCTGCTTGATTCCACTCTAAAAAATGGGCTTTGTGACTTTAAGCATCCCTCCTTCATAAATGAAACAAGTTGTGTCTCTTTATGTGTCACACACCACATGGCCAGTTGAGTTGTTAAATGTTACAATGACATTTCCCAGTGAATGCATTTGTATTGGTTGAAAGCAATGTTAACCCCTCTGTGACCTTAGACGTACTATCCCGTCGAGGTGCCCTGGGCTTATCTGACCCTGGACGGGATAGTACGTCATAGCCGATCGGCCGCGCTCACGGGGGGAGCGCGGCCGATCGCGGCCGGGTGTCAGCTGCTTATCGCAGCTGACATCCGGCACTATGTGCCAGGAGCGGTCACGGACCGCCCCCGGCACATTAACCCCTGGCACACCGCGATCAAAGATGATCGCGATGTGCCGGCGCTGCAGGGAAGCACCGCGCAGGGAGGGGGCTCCCTGCGGGCTTCCCTGAGCCCCCCGCAGCAACGCGATGTGATCGCGTTGCTGCGAGGGTCTCCTCACCTCCCTCCCTGCTCGAGCCCCGGATCCAAGATGGCCGCGGATCCGGGTCCTGCAGGGAGGGAGGTGGCTTCACAGAGCCTGCTCAGAGCAGGCACTGTGAAGGCTGCAGCACTGCATGTCAGATCAGTGATCTGACAGAGTGCTGTGCAAACTGTCAGATCACTGATCTGTGATGTCCCCCCCTGGGACAAAGTAAAAAAGTAAAAAAAAAATTTTCCAAATGTGTAAAAAAAATAAAAAAAAATATTCCAAAATAATGAAAAAAAAAAAAAAATATTATTCCCATAAATACATTTCTTCATCTAAATAAAAAAAAAAAACCAATAAAAGTACACATATTTAGTATCGCCGCGTCCGTAACGACCCGACCTATAAAACTGTCCCACTAGTTAACCCCTTCAGTAAACACCGTAAGAAAAAAAAAAAAAAACGAGGCAAAAAACAACGCTTTATTATCATACCGCCGAACAAAAAGTGGAATAACACGCGATCAAAAGGACAGATATAAATAACCATGGTACTGCTGAAAGCGTCATATTGTCCCGCAAAAAAAGAGCCGCCATACAGCATCATCAGCAAAAAAATAAAAAAGTTATAGTCCTGAGAATAAAGCGATGCAAAAATAATTATTTTTTCTGTAAAATAGTTTTTATCGTATGAAAGCACCAAACCATAAAAAAATGATATAAATGAGGTATCGCTGTAATCGTACTGACCCAAAGAATAAAACTGATTTATCAATTTTACCAAACGCGGAATGGTATAAACGCCTCCCCCAATAGAAATTCATGAATAGCTGGCTTTTGGTCATTCTTCCTCACAAAAATCGGAATAAAAAGCGATAAAAAAATGTCACGTGCCCAAAAATGTTTTCAATAAAAACGTCAACTCGTCCCGCAAAAAACAAGACCTCACATGACTCTGTGGACCAAAATATGGAAAAATTATAGCTCTCAAAATGTGGTATTGCAAAAAATATTTTTTGCAATAAAAAGGGTCTTTCAGTGTGTGACGGCTGCCAATCATAAAAATCCGCTAAAAAACTCGCTATAAAAGTAAATCAAACCCCCCTTCATCACCCCCTTAGTTAGGGAAAAATAAAAAAAAATGTATTTATTTCCATTTTCCCATTAGGGCTAGGGTTAGGGCTGGGTTAGGGCTAGGGTTAGGGCTAGGGTTAGGGCTAGGGTTAGGGCTAGGGCTAGGGTTAGGGCTAGGGCTAGGGTTAGGGCTAGGGTTAGGGTTAGGGCTAGGGTTAGGGCTAGGGTTAGGGCTAGGGTTAGGGCTAGGGTTAGGGTTAGGGCTAGGGTTAGGGTTAGGGCTAGGGTTAGGGCTAGGGTTAGGGTTAGGGCTAGGGTTAGGGCTAGGGTTAGGGCTAGGGTTAGGGCTAGGGTTAGGGCTAGGGTTAGGGTTAGGGTTGGGGCTACAGTTAGGGTTGGGGCTAAAGTTAGGGTTAGGGTTTAGATTACATTTGCAGTTGGGAATAGGGTTGGGATTAGGGTTAGGGGTGTGTCAGGGTTAGAGGTGTGGTTAGGGTTACCGTTGGAATTAGGGTTAGGGGTGTGTTTAGATTAGGGTTTCAGTTATAATTGGGGGGTTTCCACTGTTTCGGCACATCAGGGGCTCTCCAAACATGACATGGCGTCCGATCTCAATTCCAGCCAATTCTGCGTTGAAAAAGTAAAACAGTGCTCCTTCCCTTCCGAGCTCTCCTGTGTGCCCAAACAGGGGTTTACCCCAACATATGGGGTATCAGCGTACTCAGGACAAATTGGACAACAACTTTTGTGGACCAATTTCTCCTGTTACCCTTGGGAAAATACAAAACTGGGGGCTAAAAAATAATTTTTGTGGGAAAACAAAAAGATTTTTTATTTTCACGGCTCTGCGTTATAAACTGTAGTGAAACACTTGGGGGTTCAAAGTTCTCACAACACATCTAGATAAGTTCATTGAGGGGTCTAGTTTCCAATATGGGGTCACTTGTGGGGGGTTTCTACTGTTTAGGTACATTAGGGGCTCTGCAAACGCAATGTGACGCCTGCAGACCAATCCATCTAAGTCTGCATTCCAAATGATGCTCCTTCCCTTCCGAGCCCTCCCATGCGCCCAAACGGTGGTTCCCCCCCACATATCGGGTATCAGCGTACTCAGGACAAATTGGACAACAACATTTAGGGTCCAATTTCTCCTGCTAACCTTGGAAAAATACAAAACTGGGGGCTAAAATATAATTTTTGTGGAAAAAAAAATATTTTTTATTTGCATGGCTCTGCGTTATAAACTGTAGTGAAATACTTGGGGGTTCAAAGCTCTCACAACACATCAAGATGAGTTCCTTAGGGGGTCTACTTTCCAAAATGGTGTCACTTGTGGGGGGTTTCTACTGTTTAGGTACATTAGGGGCTCTGCAAACGCAATGTGACGCCTGCAGACCATTCCATCTAAGTCTGCATTCCAAATGGCGCTCCTTCCCTTCCGAACCCTCCCATGCGCCCAAACGGTGGTTCCCCCCCACATATGGGGTATCAGCGTACTCAGGACAAATTGGACAACAACTTTTGGGGTCCAATTTCTCCTGTTACCCTAGGGAAAATACAAAACTGGGGGCTAAAAAATAATTTTTGTGGGAAAAAAATTTTGTTTTATTTTTATGGCTCTGCATTATAAACTTCTGTGAAGCCCTTGGTGGGTCAAAGTGCTCACCACACATCCAGATAAGTTCCTTAGGGGGTCTACTTTCCAAAATGGTGTCACTTGTGGGGGGTTTCAATGTTTAGGCACATCAGTGGCTCTCCAAACGCAACATGGCGTCCCATTTCAATTCCTGTCAATTTTGCATTGAAAAGTCAAACGGCGCTCCTTCCCTTCCGAGCTCTCCCATGCGCCCAAACAGTGGTTTACTGCCACATATGGGGTATCAGCGTACTCGGGACAAATTGGACAACAACTTTTGAGGTCCAATTTCTTCTCTTACCCTTGGAAAAATAAAAAATTGGGGGCAAAAATATAATTTTTGTGAAAAAATATGATTTTTTATTTTTACGGTTCTGCATTATAAACTTCTGTGAAGCACTTGGTGGGTCAAAGTGCTCACCACACCTCTAGATAAGTTCCTTAGGGGGTCTACTTTCCAAAATGGTGTCACTTGTGGGGGGTTTCAATGTTTAGGCACATCAGTGGCTCTCCAAACGCAACATGGCGTCCCATCTCAATTTCTGTCAATTTTGCATTGAAAAGTCAAACTGCGCTCCTTCCCTTCCGAGCTCTCCCATGCGCCCAAACAGGGGTTTACTGCCACATATGGGGTATCAGCGTACTCAGGACAAATTGGACAACAACTTTTGAGGTCCAATTTCTTCTCTTACCCTTGGAAAAATAAAAAATTGGGGGCAAAAATATAATTTTTGTGAAAAAATATGATTTTTTATTTTTACGGTTCTGCATTATAAACTTCTGTGAAGCACTTGGTGGGTCAAAGTGCTCACCACACCTCTAGATAAGTTCCTTAGGGGGTCTACTTTCCAAAATGGTGTCACTTGTGGGGGGTTTCAATGTTTAGGCACATCAGTGGCTCTCCAAACGCAACATGGCGTCCCATCTCAATTCCTGTCAATTTTGCATTGAAAAGTCAAATAGCGCTCCTTCCCTTCCGAGCTCTCCCATGCGCCCAAACAGTGGTTTACTGCCACATATGGGGTATCAGCGTACTCAGGACAAATTGGACAACAACTTTTTGGGTCCAATTTCTCCTGTTACCCTTGGTAAAATAAAACAAATTGGAGCTGAAGTAAATTTTTTGTGTAAAAAAGTTAAATGTTCATTTTTATTTAAACATTCCAAAAATTCCTATTAAACACCTGAAGGGTTAATAAACTTCTTGAATGTGGTTTTGAGCACCTTGAGGGGTGCAGTTTTTAGAATGGTGTCACACTTGGGCATTTTCTATCATATAGACCCCTCAAAATGACTTCAAATGAGACGTGGTCCCTAAAAAAAAATGGTGTTGTAAAAATGAGAAATTGCTGGTCAACTTTTAACCCTTATAACTCCCTAACAAAAAAAAAATTGGTTCCAAAATTATGCTGATGTAAAGGAGACATGTGGGAAATGTTACTTATTAAGTATTTTGTGTGACATATCTCTGTGATTTAATTGCATAAAAATTCAAAGTTTGAAAATTGCGAAATTTTCAAAATTTTCGCCAAATTTCCGTTTTTTTCACAAATAAACGCAGGTACTATCAAAGAAATTTTACCACTATCATGAAGTACAATATGTCACGAGAAAACAGTGTCAGAATCACCAGGATCCGTTGAAGCGTTTCGGAGTTATAACCTCATAAAGGGACAGTGGTCAGAATTGTAAAAATTGGCCTGGTCATTAACGTGCAAACCACCCTTGGGGGTAAAGGGGTTAAAGTTGAAAAATGCATCAAAAACGCTTCCTGTGAAGATACAGCTGTGGCCAAAAGTATTGACACCCCTGCAATTCTGTCAGATAATACTCAGTTTCTTCCTGAAAATGATTGCAAACACAAATTGTTTGTTATTATTGTATGCATTTAATTTGTCTTAAATGAAAAAAACACAAAAAAAATTGTCCAAACATTAAAAAGGGGTGGACAAAAGTATTGGCACTGTTCAAAATCATGTGATGCTTCTCTAATTTGTGTAATTAACAGCACCTGTAACTTACCTGTGGCACCTAACAGGTGTTGGCAATAACTAAATCACACTTGCAGCCAGTTGACATGGATTAAAGTTGACTCAACCTCTGTCCTGTGTCCTTGTGTGTACCACATTGAGCATGGAGAAAAGAAAGACCACCAAAGAACTGTCTGAGGACTTGAGAAACCAAATTGTGAGGAAGCATGAGCAATCTCAAGGCCACAAGTCCAATTCCAAAGACCTGAATGTTCCTGTGTCTACCGTGCGCAGTGTCATCAAGAAGTTTAAAGCCCATGGCACTGTGGCTAACCTCCCTAGATGTGGACGGAAAAGAAAAATTGACAAGAGATTTCAATTCAAGATTGTGCGAATGTTGGATAAAGAACCTCGACTAACATCCAAACAAGTTCAAGCTGCCCTGCAGTCCGAGGGTACAACAGTGTCAACCCGTACTATCTGTCGGCGTCTGAATGAAAACGGACTGTATGGTAGGAGACCCAGGAAGACCCCACTACTTACCCCGAGACATAAAAAAGCCAGGCTGGAGTTTGCGAAAACTTAGCTGAAAAAGCCTAAAACGTTTTGGAAGAATGTTCTCTGGTCAGATGAGACAAAACTAGAGCTTTTTGGGCAAAGGCATCAACATAGAGTTTACAGGAGAAAAAAAGAGGCATTCAAAGAAAAGAACACTGTCCCTACAGTCAAACATGGCAGAGGTTCCCTGATGTTTTGGGGTTGCTTTTCTGCCTCTGGCACTGGACTGCTTGACCATGTGCATGGCATTATGAAGTCTGAAGACTACCAACAAATTTTGCAGCATAATGTAGGGCCCAGTGTGAGAAAGCTGGGTCTCCCTCAGAGGTCATGGGTTTTCCAGCAGGACAATGACCCAAAACACACTTCAAAAAGCACTAGAAAATGGTTTGAGAGAAAGCACTGGAGACTTCTAAAGTGGCCAGCAATGAGTCCAGACCTGAATCCCATAGAACACCTATGGAGAGATCTAAAAATGGCAGTGTAGAGAAGGCACCCTTCAAATATAAGGGACCTGGAGCAGTTTGCCAAAGAAGAATGGTCTAAAATTCCAGCAGAGCATTGTAAAAAACTCATTGATGATTACCAGAAGCGGTTGGTCGCAGTTATTTTAGCTAAAGGTTGTACCACCAAGTATTAGGCTGAGGGTGCCAATACTTTTGTCTGGCCCATTTATGGAGTTTTGTGTGAAATGATCAATGTTTTCCTTTTTGCTTCATTCTCTTTTGTGTTTGTTCATTTAAGACAAATTAAATGAAGATAATAATAACAAAGAATTTGTGTTTGCAATCATTTTCAGGAAGAAACTGAGTATTATCTGACAGAATTGCAGGGGTGTCATTACTTTTGGCCACAACTGTATCCCAAGTGGTGGAGGAACGTTTCGGTCTGGGGTTAATAATTTTTCCTTATATACGAGTCATTAGCCTGGAAAGGATGTACCTTAACATGTTTGCCAGCAAAATCCATTTTGGTTTTGTTTTTGTATGTTTTTTGGTGCACCTGTAAAAATGGCATGAAACTCTGACAACATTGCTTACAGCTGTGACCTAGGAGTCAGAAATGCTTCCAGGGGAGATCCTCATGATATTCCTGTGTCATTTGAGCAGTGTTTCCATCATTTTCTGAATTTTTTAGACCTTAAAAAGACCCCTGGGGGGATCACAGTAAAAATACTTGGATTTCCCATAGACTTACATTGGTCTCGTTGCACTTGTCGAGTACCCGAGTATTTCAATTTGCTCGAGCCGTGCAACGAGCACCCGAGCATTTTAGTGCTCGCCCATCACTACTAAAGATGTGTTGCACTAAAGAAGTTAGGAACAAGACGTGTTGTGCCCTATACCTCATGTTACAATCTGATGAATTTGAACTGTACAGTAAATGTTTGCTTCTTAAAATGTACCTGGTGTCCCCTGAGTTGTATGCAGCGGCTCTTGAAGTTGGAGACCTAGAGACAGCAGAGGCCTGTGGTCTACAATTTAATGTGATGCACCCCACACCTGAGAACCCACTGTGACTGGGACACTGCATATTGCCAGTGTTCGTAGAGCAACAACTCGGCCATGGCTACCGCCTGTGGTCACTTTACACCACCTCAAAAATATTTCTACTGACATGTTATTTGTATAGTAGCCTTCTGATGCTACCCTACAGGTAATTAGGTAAGAGGAGGAGGTATATCTTCATGCAATGCCTGATCCTTTTACTCTCAGGTATGATGACGAAGGCATAGACATCAGCAGCAAGCCAAATGAGCCACCAGCTACATGTCATATTACTTTGTTTATTTCTTTTGTTATCTAAAGATAGGGCAAACTGAGACTAAATCATAAAGTCTTTCCTTTCTACCATGCTGGAATTTTCAGATCGCAATGTACTTTTATTATTTCATCAAACTGTAATAACAAGCAAGACAAGATGTACTTTATCGTCGGCTCACAGACTTTGAGCTGGGAAAGTTATGTACTTTCATGAAATGTATTCTAATGGATTAAAATAGAGCCAGCTAAATTACTGGGCAGAACTCCTGCAGGTCAATGCATCCTCTGCAACCCACATACCAGCAGGTAGCAAGAGAGAACATTTCCTGCACAAAATTTTCTTATTAATGGAAAGTATTTCAGTCTATCACATTTCAAAACTCAATTCAGTTCACCAATTCTATAGAATATTCTGTAAAAGGTCAGGCGTATAACTATTTCATAGTGCTGCTTTATGAGTTGGTGGTGGTGGGATTTTAATGACGCCTATTTTATGTTCTAACTGTGTTGTTATCCTAGGTCAAAGCAGCATTTTACTAGGTAGAGTTAGGGAATGCATGATGCATAGAATATGAAGAGTATGGGATTGATCTTTTCTGATCTACTGTGAATTGCGGAGGCTAGATGATATTAAACGGTACTGGATGCTTTAGTAGAGCTGTAATACTCTGGTAATACAAGAACATAATATATTATGCAAAATGATACAAAAACCAGGCAGCATACTAACTACCACAGAGAGGATAGAGCACTAAGTAGTGCCACACTGCCCCTCACCCGAAAGGGAACCCAACTCCATACAGACCATGGAAAATAGGAGTACACCAGGAGCATATAGGTAATTAGAAAAATGTAATATTTTATTAAATCACATATAATATCATATAATTTACATCTAAGTTTGCAAGAACAAGTAATATACAAAAGAATCTAGTAAAGTACAAAACTAAAGGATGGTAAAAACGTGAGTGAGCATCCCCTGGTGTACACCGTCATCAGAGCCAACATGCATACCAAAAGGTGGAAGAAATATACTGCTGCCAACTACCTGTCACACTGTCCATGTGAAATGCCAAAAGCGGCGTAAGGTGATAGGTGAATAAAAGCGGCTCTTACCAAAGGAAGGTCAATGCGAGGCACCAAGACGGGGCACACCGGATGGGATCCTCAGACCAACCCCCAACGGACTTTCTCTCCATCTGTCCTTCTCCCCCGTCTGTTGTCATCAGTATATAAAAGGTCCCGACGAGGAGTCCTCCTAGCCCTATCCCAACCACGTTTGATACTTCTATGACTATATCCACGATCTCTGAAGCGACCCTCAAGGTCAGCCGCCTGTGCAAAAAATCTATCGTCAGTTGAGCAGATCCGCCTCATTCTAAGGAACTGTCCGACCGGGACGGCCCCAATGGTGGCAGAGTTATGTGCAGAATCAGCATGCAACAGAGCGTTAACCGCTGTCGACTTCCTAAAGACATCAGTCTGGATCCGGCGAAAATTGTCGACCTCCAGCTTGACATCCAGGAAGTCGATTTGCTGCGAATCAAAATTATATGTCAGTTTGATGTTGAAAGAGTTCTCATTAAGTTGGCTCATGAAATCCCCGAGTTGCTGCGCCGTGCCCTCCCACAAAAAGAGGACATCATCAATATATCTAAGCCAGCACAGCACATGGTCCGCGGCCTGGACCCCCCCATCGCCAAAAATATATCTCTCCCATGAGCCCAGGAAGAGATTGGCGTATGAGGGGGCACAGGCCGCGCCCATGGCTGTGCCGCGTATCTGTAGATAAAATGCGTCCTTAAAAGTGAAGAAGTTGTGGGTCAGGGCAAAGCGCAGCAACTCGAGGATTAAACCACACATGGGGCCGCCCAAATCGGAGGCCCCCAAGAAGAGGCGGACTGCAGCTAGACCTTGCTCATGATCAATGCACGTATAAAGAGTGTGCACATCGGCGGTGACCAGGAGGACGCCAGGGTCCACAAGGACACCGTCAACCCGTGTGAGGACGTCCATCGTGTCCTTAACATAAGATGGTAAAATCTCGACTAAAGGTTTCAGGTAAAAGTCGATAAATTTGCAGACAGGGTCACATAGGCCCTCAATGCCTGACACGATCGGACGTCCCGACGGGCTGACGGGGTCCTTGTGGACCTTGGGAAGCAAGTAGAAGGTTGGTATCTTTGGGGACCTCACTGTTAGACCTTCCAAAATTTTCTTATCTATGATCCCTTCGTCAAAGGCCCTGCGCAGGATAGCCTGTAGCTGAGACGTGATTGTACAAGGATTGTACAGGATTGGAAAAACACTGCCGCGTACTTCTAGAAGCTGTGCTACATCAGTCCAAAGGTGTCAGACATTATATTTCAGCTCCATCAAAATGAATGGAACTGGGGGTCCCATTTTCTGAAATAAAGCTGCCATATTTATATAGTCTTTTACAATTGATATGAACCCTGTAATCTATAGAATTGTTTATAGACCCTAAGACTATGTTCTCAACCTTTAGATTTAACATAACATGTAGTATTTACTAGAGGTTCTGATGGTATAAATCTGAGCCTCGCATTGTGATGTACCTGCAGTTTAAACTGCCATAAATCTGCACAAGGAATATCCTCATTCTCGTTCAATGGTGGACATTCTTGGTTTCTTGTATGGATCGTACAGAAGCAAGTTGCATGCTACTTTCTTCCATGTATTTTTTGGAGGTATTAGCACCAAAATACTTATCAAGTCATACACATGTAAGTGGGGTCTTAAGGCAACCACAGAATCAAATAAGTATTTGTACTGCCAATTTTTTTAGTTTTTTCTTTAATATCTTTTAGTGGTTATTCTCCGGAGGGCTTTGTCGTAATTTTTACTTTCAATACTAAAAAATAGGACATCACTTTATGAACTCGTCTATGACACAGTTAGGACACTTATCGGTAATTTCTGGAACAATTATTAATGCAAGACAATCTGTTAAAAAATGGCATCTAAAAAGTTAAAAGCCAAAGATATTTCAGACAAAGTATTGCTATAGCTCCAAGATTTAGTTGTCGTGCTAATGGACCAATTCCTACAACCTGTCCTTCTATCATTTGTTTATACTCAGGATCAGATTACTTTTTATAGGGATTGTAATAGGTACAGTGTTTTTCTAACAGCTTTTGGCTTGATCTCGATCCATGGCAATTTGATGGATGAATGAGGAAGATTGATCTTGTGCAAGCCTAGATAGATCTACAAAGGTTTTTTCCGCTGTTACCTTGATATTATTAAACCATCCGGTCCCTAGTCTTCCTCTTCGACTTGTTCCTTCTATTCTTCTGACCATGATGTCCTTCTCCAGTGATTGTTGTCTTCATATTATATATTTACATGTGCCTAACTTAAAATCCAGCCCTGATAGATCATCTATTTTTAAAATGAGAGTTCTTGGAAATAAAAGCTTACGTTCAAACATTTTTATCAGCTTTTCCAACTTTTATTCACAACTTATCAACTGAATATGAAAACAAAATTTTCAGAGAAAATGTAACTCATTGCTTTTCAATGTAATCCACCTTGACTTCAACATGCTTATTCCACTTCATCTCGAATGATCGGATGCCCTCAGAATAGGAGGAGACTTCTTACTGCTGCATGCACCCTATTACTGCCTCTGTGACTGCAGTTTCATCAGGAAATTGTTGCTCACATGGAAATTTCTTCAGATTATGAAATAGAATGTAATATGTACTGAGGATGGTTAACTTCAATAAAGCCACATTCCCTGATTGCAGCTTGTGATTTGTGAACTTGTGAGCTTCCACATTGTAGCGAAGCAGTAAAAACTTCCCATGAGATTTCTTTCCTTACTTAACACCTTCTTTGTTGAGCATAGATTTCTCTACAGTAAATGTTGTCTTGTGTGGCATGAATTCTAATAATAAAACACCTTCTGCATCCCATAAAACAGTTGCAATCATTTTTCCAGCTGACTGCTGGCCATGAAATGTCTTTGAAGTTGGTAACCCCTTGTGCTTCCATTACATAGACTCTTGTTTGGTCTTTTGGTGGTGGACCCACGTGTCATCATCATTAGTAATATGAGAATGCATATTGTCTTTTCAGAGAGGAAGAGGACTAGAATTCTAGTGCCACCTATTGGAAGTAGCAATCGTAACAGTCAATGCCAACCCTTTAATGAGCCTTTTCACATGACTTAGGATAAAAACCACACCAGAATCTCAATTTGCAGACACGATGTTTCGGGGTTCTGCCCCCCGTCAGTGCAAAGTGGAGATCTGGTTTGGCTGATTGAGAGGCATCTGACCGGGATCCAAGAAGTATTGTTTCTCCTTCCGGATAGTGACAATCTCAGTTTTCAGACACTGTGTTTTGGGGTACTGCCCCTCGTCAGTGCAAAGTGGAGATCTGGTTTGGCTGATTAAGAGGTGTCTGACCGAGATCGCAACTTCCAATAGGTGGCACTGGAGTTCTAGTCCTCTTCCTCTCTGAAGAGACAATTTGCATATTTCCCTGAGGAGCATTGCGGCTTTAAGTCTCCTCACCTCGACATGCTTAACATGTCACTCTCTGCAAGGTGAAACGATACTCCTTGGATCCTGGTCAGACGCCTCTCAATCAGCCAAACCAGATCTCCACTTTGAACTGACGAGGGACAGAACCCCAAAACACAGTGTCTGCAAATTAAGATTCTGGTTTGACTTTATTCTAAGTCATGTGACAAGGCTCGTTAAAGGGTCAACACTGACTGTTAGGATTACTATTTCTAATAGGTGGCACTAGAGTTCTAGTCCTCTTCCTGTCTGAAGAGACAATTAGCATATTTCCCAGAGGAGCATTGCGGCTTTAAGTCTCCTCACCTCGACATGCTTAACATGTTTTCTCTGCAAAGCGAAACAATACTTCTTGGATCCCGGTCAGACGCCTCTCAATCAGCCAAACCAGATCTCCACTTTGCACTGACAAAGGGCAGAACCCCAAAACACTGTGACTGCAAATTAAGATTCTGGTTTGGCTTTTATCCTAAGTCATGAAACAAGGTTTGTTAAAACGTCGACATTGACTGGTTAGGATTGCTACTTCCAATAGGTGGCACTAGAGTTCTAGCCCTCTTCCTCTCGGAAGAGGCAATTTGCATATTTCCCAGAAGAGCCTTGCGCCTTTAAGTCTCCTTTCCTCGACGTGCTTAACATGTCACTTTCTGCAAGGAGAAACAATACTTCTTGGATCCTAATGTGAGAATAGAAGTCTCCTGTATTTCCTTTAATCATGTCCAAATTCTCATGGCTGAATTGCTGGTGAAATGTTGTTGTTTTTTTGTCGGGCATCAACATTTGTGGCACCCATTGGGAACTGACCTTTGACATCATAAAAAATATTGTGATTAATACTGGAAACCATGCCAACTCAAATGCTTAATTCATGAGCTACACTGACATTTACCAGACTATCTACCAAAATCAAGGCATCCATTTTGTAGCACATTTCCTCTTAAGATGCTTACACAGATATCCCCGAGTTGGGGTAATCTTCAATGAATTCCTTACCCCATTTAAACTCCTTGGCCCAAATCTTTACTTGGTAGTAGGAAGATGCATCATCACAATATATGGAATTCATGTTTTCATGGATTTCTTTAGGCTTCTTTTCTTCCTTTCTTAGGAATGTAATCACAGAATTAAGGTTAAAATTCCTCTCTTCCTTTGTATAGTTGCACTGTAGTGCACTTGTCATGCTGTCACTTTTATCAGACTGAACCTCTACTGTGGTTTTTGCATGTCCAGACATATCTCACAAAGCACGGAAAAGCTCAGCTCTCTAGCACTGACATAACATGCTAATGTAGATCACTTATTTAACACCCCTCATATATTAGTGCTATTGTCATGTGGCATAGTATGTTTCTTCCCCTTCTCTACTCATGAAACCGAGTACTTGTTGCCTACATCAGATATCAGGGTCCAGGTGTTATTGCAATCGTTATACCCTATATTAAAAGAATGGTCGGTAGCTGGTTATAGAGATGCGAAACACACTGGATTTTTGAAGATCAGCAAGTTTCAAATGGCTTAAAGGAGAGCTGTCACTTTAAACATGCAGTCCGATCTGTGGGTAAAAAATGTATACAGTAGGAGATGATGCACAGATTGGTATATATATTTGTGGAATACAATTTCATTTAGTTTCTGCTCACTTTAAGCTCAGAAGCCAATAATGTGGTTCAAATCGGTGATTGACAGCTATTTAAAATATCAAAAAGAAAAGATTACAAATTGTCGTGAAACATTTTCCAAAGACGTACATCACATCACATCACTTTTTTCAGCTATTTGTGCTCTAAAATCTGTCTCTGGCAGATCAGATTGCAGGTATAACATGACAGGTTCCCTTTAAAAACTGGATCGCTCAGTAAGAATTTAAGTAAAGTATGTCTTTACACAATGCTGTAATATGTTATACAGCTGAATGCTAATGTGATGAAATATTATAGTCTTTTTGACATCTATGGACAAAGTAACATTTTCTACTAATTAACAAAAGTATAATATTTTAAGCACAGCTCATATTAATGATAAATGTTCTATGTTTTTTTTTCAGTAAGTCACAAGTCACAGTGGAAAAGAAATTCAGTCTCTTAGAACTGTATATATTAAAAAGTACTCAATCATACCTGATTAAAACGAGATGCCTCAGCAACCTCGCATTACTATAATAATGATAAATAATGAAATGTCTACACGTTTCTTGGTTATATATTTTTGCATCGTAGAAGCATGGCAGATTTTTACAGCTGATGTGCTTTGACCTCCAGTGGATTCTTCCTCTGTAACTCATGCCGATGTTTATAGAAAACCAGGCCTATCAACACTTGCACTATATCTCCATGGGTTTAGATGGTCAACTTCAGCCTCGAAGACATTGAAAAGTAAATCCAGTTTATTTAAAGGATATATACTATTTACTTTCCGTCTTTGATATTATTCCTTTCGGTGATAATATAAATACAGTACCAGCTTCTATGTTTAGTCTCTTTTCTAATACTTTATTCTCACTCATGTGTTTGTAGCCAGTCATGAAATCAGAAGCCATTTTTAATACAGTGGGTACATCATAAACTTCTTCCAGGCAAAGGTTTATTTCACACCATGACAAATAGTTTGTATTATACATAAAGTGAATAATATGATTGAAGGACTTGTTCATTATAGAGCCTAATTTAGTTTGCGTAAGAGCCGGCTTTGCCTCAGCACATCCTCCTACCTATGGCAGTCCAATGGAAACGTAATTGTATGGCTATCATGATGGGTGGAATTTCAGCAAAAAGTGGACATTCGCAATATCTGGCTCTGTCATAAAACTAAAGGACAATAAGAGTTACTCTAAATGGTTTATCTGATATTGAAAAAGTGCTCTATTTTTCCAATGACAGCCCTACTCCTGGCTATGTGTTTATTTTCTGGTATTGCAGTACAAATCTATTAATGTGAATAGGCCTGAACTGTAGACCAGAGACAAATGTCACATGACTATGACTCACATGTCACATGACTAGGTGTCACATGTCGCATGACTAGGACTCATATGTAGCATGACTAGGTCTCAGATGTATCTAATTTGGCCTGCACTCTAAATTTAGATCGGGGTGCTGGTGAGACAGACCGTAAGGTCTAATAACAATATTATTGAAATCCACCACACTCCCTGTGTGGAATATCTTAGAAACAAAAGGATTTTTTGAAACTTGCTAATTTATTCAAGTGAAAAACAGAAATCAATCAAATGTGACAGATCAAATAGTAGGCACTTATTGAACAATTGTACAAGCGACTCAATGTGATTGACGTTTCGACCCTCCCGGGTCTTACTCTAAAGTCGCACTTAATCCAGGATTTATGAGTGGCTCTTATGGTAAAGAGGGTCTTGTCCCTGTAGTGTCAAGGGGCAGGTGCAGTCTCTTTAATACCAAGTATGGCCTAATAGTTGATTTTTCTCTGAGTATGACCTTCTTGAGGAATAGCAGCGGTGCATCAGCGTCTTGCTGCTGTTTGCGATTTAAATAGAAAGTTGGTATGTCACTGGAGACAACCTTTTTTGCAGGTGCCAGCGTATCAGCCTTAAATTGCTGGTAAGTTGTATGTGGTTTAATGGATTTGCCAGTTCTGGATAAAGCCTTGTAGAGGGGTAACAGTGGCGCATCTGCGTCTTGCTGGTGGACGCAGGAGTGCTATCCCCCATCCACTAAGGGTATTAAGCCTACATGTCCACCAGCAAGATGCAGATGCGCCGCTGTTACCCCTCTACAAGGCTTTATCCAGAACTGGCAAATCCATTAAACCACATACAACTTACCAGCAATTTAAGGCTGATACGCTGGCACCTGCAAAAAAGGTTGTCTCCAGTGATATACCAACTTTCTATTTAAATCGCAAACAGCAGCAAGACGCTGATGCACTGCTGCTATTCCTCAACAAGGTCATACTCAGAGAAAAATCAACTATTAGTCGCTTGTACAATTGTTCAATAAGTGCCTACTATGAGTCGCTTGTACAATTGTTCAATAAGTGCCTACTATTTGATCTGTCACATTTGATTGATTTCTGTTTTTCACTTGACTAAATTAGCAAGTTTCAAAAAATCCTTTTGTTTCTAAGATATTCCACACAGGGAGTGCGGTGGATTTCAATAATATAGGTCTCAGATGTCACATGACCAGGTGTCACATGTCACATGACTAGGCCTCACATGTTGCATGACTATGACTCACATGTTGCATGACTAGGTCTCACATGATCTCATGACTATGACTCACATGTTGCATGACTATGCCTCACATATCACATGACTAGGCCTCACATGTTGCATGACTATGACTCACATGTCACATGACTAGGTCTCACATGATCTCATGACTATGACTCACATGTTGCATGACTATGCCTCACATGTCACATGACTAGGCCTCACATGTTGCATGACTATGCCTCACATGTCACATGACTAGAACTGACATGTCACATGACTATGACTCACATGTTGCATGACTAGGCCTCGCATGACCTTATGACTAGGCTTCACGTGATATCATGAGAACTAGTTTGTGCCAGTGGAATTGAAGATTTCTCAAAGATGACTGGAGTTAGAAGGAGCTGCATGGTGGGGCAGGTAAGAGTTAAAGAGACTTTTTTTTACCCTTTACTGACCTTAAACCGAATCTAGCTAAATAGTAGCCTGTGGCCACCATGCTGCTGGACTTGTGGGATGCAAATGTAAAAATGTTTTGTGTAATAAGATTTGAATTAGATGTGTTTCAATAGGATTCACTACTCTCTAATGTCAAGTGAAGTTTAGGAAATAGAAGCAAGAATATGATAATGCTTTCTGAATACTTTTATAGTGGCATAATGAACCTTATGTTATATATCCTCATTCATACTTCTAAGACCCCACTTAGACATACATGATTTTCCTAATAAGCAAAAGAGTGCCATCAGTGTTTTTGACCTGATTTTCATAAGTGTTTGGTCAGTTTTTACCATTCGAGTTTCATCAGTGAATTTCTCTGATGAAAAGATAAATAAATTATAAAACCTTTCCTATTCATTACTATGTTCATTACAGACAACACACAGACTGTTCACTGATGGCATCCATTTACAATCCATTATTTTCACAGAGCCCTAGACTTGTATGAATGATTTTCATCCATTATGTCAATTAAAACAGACATGACTCCATTTGTAGACACATGGTCTGCGAAAAAACATGAACAAGTGAATATCTCCAAAGGCATCCTATTTATATCTGAAAAACTGTAAGGGCACATAGTGCTAATGCAGTGTTATGGTCACTTCCCTCTCAGTATTCATGGGGTCCCAGAGGCAGGACCCTCAGTGATCTTTGAATGATGACATAAAGTCAAACAAGGGATGTATCATCATAAATCAAGGATCAATCAATCATTATAATTACAGTTATCAATGTTCTAGTACTTGAATATATATAAAATATAGGTGCTTAGCCCAGACCTGTAATGAGCGTTCCTTTATTTAGTGCTTTGTAGAGAAAATTATGTGGTTTGCAATTAACATACATGATCAATGAAGGGGAAAGAAGTGTAAACGAGTATGCAATTAACTTTGACTCTTTAGGAACCTGCTAGAATTATTTTTCTACTGAAATTATTGGTATACATTTTGGACTACAATATAAATGATATTAATGATGTGCCATGGCTTAAAAATGAAGCTCTAAAAACAAATGGAAATCCACCTGGAAGTGCTGTGGGAGAAAGTCATTGCACTGAGAGTATTACGTAAACTTTATGGAAACCAAATCATCATAACTGGTTTGTTACATCTTTGACCAGAATTTATGGACATAAATGTGCCTGTCTAAATGAGGCTTAAAAGTTACTTTCTTAAAACTCCAGTATATAGTCTGCTCATATAGAACCTTTGTAATATACTCAGTTTTATTGGTGCGCACATTTCTATTTTAGTGTTGTTCAAGCGGAGTTACTTTCATTAATGAATTCTCTTTGTATACCACACTTAAAACTGTTTTATTAACAAATACCAGATGATGTTATTCCTCCTGGGCATTGGTCCAATGCATTCAGCAAATTGAAGCTCAGGATTTCTTTTGTCTTTCAGAGCTGATGCCACGAGCTTATAGATATGGTCCAATATACAAAATGAGGGTCACGCCTTATGCAATCTATTCTGAGTGTTCTGAATCTCTACCAACATTAACTCACATAAATTGCAATATGCACGCATTCTTGGTACAGACTCTATTTTTCAGATTTTCAGTAATATCTAAATGTGCAGTAGTGTCCATAACAAGAAATGGCAAGAGCTTATACACTTCATTAGAGAAAGAGGACCCTCCTGACCATAAGAGCTTACACTCTAAACTCAAGAGAGAGAGAGAGGACCCCACTGACCGAAAAGGCAGAAGCGAGAGATAGAACCCAGCTAATCATAATAGCTTACACTCTACAGGAAAGAATTACCCAGTGACTCTTGAGTTGGAAAACGACTCTGCCATACAAACCGTGCATCACTGTGAACCGCTGGTCTGTGATTATCCAGCTATGGCAATGCACTAAATACAAGGCTCTATGAGAAGAACCACTCAGCTATGCAAAATAGCATTAGTTCCCCCTCTGATTTTTTTTTTTGCTTTTTGCAAACTGTGAACCGAATCTCAAAATGTTTGTATTTGCATGAAACTGTGAATATCGGGAAGTTCGACTAGAATTCCATCCTCCGTAGATCGATCTATTAATCTCTACTGAGCAGCGTGAAATGGCTGCTGATCCACTGACGAACAAGCTAAATCCTCATTCATCGGGTAACATGGTCTTTTGGCTTGCTTTAAAGATCACCATTCTCGGCAGCATATTATCTGTTGCAAACAGAATCTGTGCTGCTGAGAACAGTGACAGGAAAAGAGTTAACAGCCGCACTCAAAAAGGTTCTTTGCTTTTGCAAAATAGTGCTCAAATTTATTTACAGTACAACATAAAAAAGGATAAGTAACACAAGAATGCGGTAACGTTTCGACCCTGATCCGGGTCTTTATCAAACCTCGCTGTAAAGAATACAGAGAATAACACAATATTAGTACACTATAATAGTATAGTGGTACAACTAAGGTGCAAAAATCAAAATAAGAGTAAAATGAGATGCTGAACACACACACACACACACACACACATATATATATATATATATATATACACATATGGGTACAATAAATATACACAATGAACTAGGGATGAATATCACAAAAGTCAATATGTAGTCCTTAGAAAGATGCTTAAATAGGCTCATAGGATGAGCAATAAAGCAAGGTGCATGATTGCAGCAGAGATGCTAAGGAGAACGGTCAAAATCATTCACATACAGAGATAGCTCATTCAGGTACTGGGGGTCTGGATGAGGGTATGCTGAGGGTACACTGACCTTATGCAATAGAGAAGAACGGCCAAGGGGCTGCAGCAGAGGCATAGAAAACAGAAGTCCCCGCTGGGGCTTTGAAGATGGATAACACCTGCTAAGAACAATGACAACCTATGACAACTAAACTTGCTATCACTGATCATTTTGGGGACGTAGCTCACAGCAATATCAATCCCCATCATTTTACCCTTATCGAGCATGCATTAAAAGCATCTTACTTTAAAAGTAATTGCAAAATACTAAAGAATTGCGCATGTACCAACTTATACCCTGCCACAGTCAACTATGCGTAGTGGCAATTGTAATTAACCCCTTTCTGCCAGCTGACGGAATAGTACGTCAGCTGGCAGATCCCCCGCTTTGAGGTGGGCTCTGGCGGTGAGCCCACCTCAAAGCCGTGACATGTCAGCTGTTTTGTACAGCTGACATGTGCATGCAATGAGCGCGAGCGGATCGCGATCCACTCGCGCCCATTAACTAGTTAAATGCCGCCGTCAAGCGCTGACAGCGGCATTTAACTAGCCCTCCCAGCCGCGCGACCGAAAGTGCTCGCACCGCTGACCCCCGTCACATGATTGGGGTCAGCGGTGCATTGCCATAACAACCAGAGGTCTCCTTGAGACCTCTATGGTTGTTGATGGCTGATTGCTTTGATCGCCACACTGTGGTCGGCGTTCAAAGTACACCTGCCTTTCTGCTACATAGAGGTGATCTGAACTTCACCTCTATGTAGCAGAGGCGATCAAGTAGTGCATGCTTCTAGCCTCCTATGGAGGCTATTGAAGCATGCCAAAATAAAAAAAAATGTTTAAAAATATAAAAAAATAAAAAATATATAAAAGTTCAAATCACCCCCCTTTCGCCCCAATCAAAATAAAACAATAAAAAAACAAAAATACACATATTTGGTATTGCCGCGTTCAGAATCGCCCGATCTATCAATAAAAACAAAGGATTAACTTGATCGCTAAATGGCGTAGCAGAAAAAAATCAAAACGCCAAAATTACATTTTTTTGGTCGCTGCAACATTGCATTAAAATGCAATAACGGGTGATCAAAAGAACAAATCTGCACCAAAATGGTATCATTAAAAACGACAGCTCAGCACGCAAAAAATAAGCCCTCAGTTGAACCCAGATCAAGAAAATTGGAGATGCTACGGGTATCAGAAAATCACGCACATTTTTTTTTTTTTTAGCAAATTTTGGATTTTTTTTTCACCACTTAGATAAAAAATAACCTAGACATGTTAGGTGTCTATGAACTCGTAATGACCCGGAGAATCATAATGGCAGGTCAGTTTTAGCATTTGGTGAACCTAGCAAAAAAGCCAAACAAAAAACCAGTGTGATATTGCACTTTTTTTGCAATTTCATCACACTTGGAATTTTTTTCCTGTTTTCTGTTACATGGCATGGTAAAACCAATGATGTCGTTCAAAAGTACATCTCATCCCGCAAAAAATAAGCCCTCACATGGCCATATTGATGGAAAAATAAAAAAGTTATGGCTCTGGGAATGAGGGGAGCGAAAAACGAAAACGAAAAAATGGAAAAAACTCCGGGGGTGAAGGGGTTAAAGCACAATGGAGTAAAAATGAAACCTCTACCAAATAGCAAATATTTACTGATTGGCAGTCGCTTAACCCCTTCATGACCTTGGGATTTTTCATTTTTCCGTGTTCGTTTTTCACTCCCCTCCTTCCCAGGGCCATAACTTTTTTATTTTTCTGTCAATTTGGCCATGTCAGGGCTTATTTTTTGCGGGACAAGTTGTACTTTTGAAAGACATTATTGGTTTTAGCATGTCATGTACTAGAAAATGGGAAAAAAAATTCCAAGTGAGGTGAAATTGCAAAAAAAGTACAGTCCCACACTTGTTTTTTGTTTGGCTTTTTTGCTAGATTCACTAAATGCTAAAAATGACCTGCCATTATGATTCTCCAGGTCAGTACGAGTTCATAGACACCTAACATGACTAGGTTATTTTTTACCTAAGTGGTGAAAAAAAATTCCAAACTTTGCTTAAAAAAAAAAAAATTGCGCCATTTTCCGATACTCGTAGCGTCTTCATTTTTCATGATCTGGGGTTGGTTGAGGGGTTATTTTTTGCATGCCAAGATGACATTTTTAATTATACCATTTTGGTGCAGATACGTTCTTTTGATCACCCATTAATGCATTTTAATGCAATGTCACGGCGACAAAAAAAAACTAATTCTGGCGTTTGGAATTTTTTTCTCGCTACGCCGTTTAGTGATCAGGTTAATGCTTTTTCTTTAATTGATAGATCGGCAATTATGAACGCGGCGATACCAAACATGTGTAGATTTGATTTTTTTTTTATTGATTTATTTTGATTGGGGCGAAAGGGGGGTGATTTAAACTTTTATATTTTTTTTTTCACATTTTTTTAACTTTTTTTTTCACTTTTGCCATGCTTCAATAGCCTCCATGGGAGGCTAGAAGCAGGCACAGTGCGATCGCCTCTGCTACATAGCAGCGATCTGATGTTCGCTGCTATGTAGCAGAATTGCAGGTGTGCTGTGAGCGCCGACCACTGGGTGGCGCTCACAGCTACCGGCGATCAGTAACCATAGAAGTCTCAAGGACCTCTATGGTTACAAGATACAAGCATCGCCGACCTCCGATCATGTGATGGGGGTCGGCGATGCCGTCATTTCCGGCTGCTCGGCCGGATGCGGTAGTTAAATGCCGCTGTCTGCATTTGACAGCGGCATTTAACTAGTTAATAGGTGCGGGCAGATCGCGATTCTGCCCGCTCCTATTACGGGCACATGTCAGCTGTTCAAAACAGCTGACATGTCCCGGCTTTGATGCGGGCTCACCGCCGGAGCCCGCATCAAAGCAGGGCTTCTGACCTCGGACGTACTATCCCGTCCGAGGTCAGAAAGGGGTTAAGGCCACAGACCCTAATTCAATAATAGCATTAAACTCTTTATTTTACTAAATGAAATTCATAAGACTCATTAACCAAAATATGCCAATACAATACCCACTATATACAGGGTTTTGGTGAATTTTTCTTAACAGTACCATTTACTGGAAGAAAACATGCTCGGGCTACCAGCTAATTTTGCACTCTGGAATCTCCCCAAAGCGGCTACTGCAGGAAACAGGTAATATCGCATATTCATATGACTGTCATTACAGTAAAGAAAGGACAGGCCCATTCCTTCAGCATATGAATCCCTCTTACGAAGCCGCTGTCAGTTTTTGCTTAGAGAGAAGGGTCTCAAATGGGAGACTTCATCATTAATGTCAATATCACCTAATAGGTCATTTTGATAGGGCTTAACTTCATGAGACAACTCCTAGAAAGCTAAATATATTTCTGTCTTTTAATATAAGTCTTTGCAGCTAAGCTGTTAGCTTTCCTTTATAATTTTACCAAAAAGTCATTGTTTTAGGTGCTAAAAAATGTCTAGTACATGTCACATGGTCAAAAAGTTTTACAGAACTTTTCAGCGTTCTTCAAAATGGTAGCAACAAAGAGTAATTTATTTCAAACCATTGAGCATATTGGTTCATTCTCTATGTAATCACCTCGGTTTTATTGGCTATTCCAGTCATAGCAAAGTCAATAGTGGACTGTATTTAATGTAATTAAGTGACACACACACATTAGTAATGTCACAAAACCCCCTTTCGTGTACTGATACATGAATACTTGCATGTTTCGTGTAGACTTCTATACTAACTACTGAGATTTGAGCAGATCATGTCTTACAGCAACACTGTAGTAGTCATAATCTACTAGAACACAAGTTGCTACATAATTGGCCCATTGGTTTCCAGAAAACAATCAAAATATGATCATTTTCTCTGCCAAAAGATAAGTCCCTACTGAACTTATATTCTGAGACGCTCTTAATCTACCTGTTATGATTTAATATGGCAGATAAATGTTTTTCTTTTTCTTTGCTCATCTAAATGAAAAATGTTGAATGAAATAAGAATCAGTGAAAACAGCCAAGAAAGATATAGATACTTGTAGCTGCAGGTGGACAAACCAATGGATCTCAGCGTATGGACAGGTTCTCAATGGTGTTTTGCATAGTAATTTTAAGAAAACTGCTATTCTTCATCCTTTCAGAAGTACAAAGATGGAGCAGTCGCACAAAGCAAAGTTATTAAGTTGTCAAGATTTTTTTCTCCAAACAAAAAAGGCGGAAGAGGAGAAAGGCAAAAAAAAAAAAAAAAAAGATGTCTCATTATTTTTGTATACGTCAGAAATGTATCGAAGGCTCCAAATAGCATACAGTAGTGTTCAAAATAATGGCAGAGAGTTCAAAAACATGAGTCAATCACAAAATCTTTATACTACTTTTTAATTCCATGCATTCGGGAACATTGCACACTGTTTTCTAATTCAATACATGAAGACAAATGGATATAAGTTTTAACTACTTTACAGAAAATAACAAAAAATGAGCATTGGGCTGTTCTAAAAAAAATAGCAGTGTCTGCAATTGCCTCTACAAATTCACAGTATGTATTGTTTTTTATGAAATTTTATGACAATTTAGTATTCCTGTGAATCACTAACCTAATATTTAGTTGTATATAGTGTTGAGCGATACCGTCCGATATTTGAAAGTATCGGTATCGGATGGTATCGGCCGATATCCGAAAAATATCGGATATCGCCGATACCGATATCCGATACCAATACAAGTCAATGGGACACCAAGTATCGGAAGGTATCCGTAATGGTTCCCAGGGTCTGAAGGAGAGGAAACTCTCCTTCAGGTCCTGGGATCCATATTCATGTGTAAAATAAAGAATAAAAATAAAAAATATTGATATACTTATCCTCGGACGCGCCCTGGTTGTCACCGCTGCAACCGCCATGCTTCCGTTCCTAAGAATGAGCGCGTTAAGGACCTTCGATGACGCGGCTTGTGATTGGTCGCGTGAGCCGTCACATGACCGCTCAGCGACCAATCACAAGCCGCGACGTCATCGAAAGTCCTTAACGCGCTCATTCTTAGGAACGGAAGCATGGCGGTTGCAGCGGTGACAACCAGGGCGCGTCCGAGGATAAGTATATCAATATTTTTTATTTTTATTCTTTATTTTACACATGAATCTTAATCCCGATACCGATTCCCGATATCACAAAAATATCGGAACTCGGTATCGGAATTCCGATACCGCAAATATCGGCCGATACCCGATACTTGCGGTATCGGAATGCACAACACTAGTTGTATACGCACAGGTTTTTTGAACTGCTTCACATCTATGTTGCATAGATTAAAACAACTTCTGGCACCTGTCAATTGTTAAAGACACATCTGCATACAACTGCATCAATAAAATTTTGTCAAAGCCAAATTTTGGGAAGTATCAAAAAAAAGCTTTATTTAAACCATGACATGCCAAAAAGAGGAAAAAAATGCAGCATCAAATGGCAATAAAATCTAATTTAAAAGGAACCTGTCACCTGAATTTGATGTGTCCTTTTTTGGGTCATATGGGCAGTGTTTTCGGGTCTTTTATTAACCCCTTTTTTTCCCACTGGCCGCACGCTGGTCGCAAAATTGACTTGCCGTTGATTCGCTTTCCTCCCTAGTTAAAGCGTGTGCAAAGCAATCTTGCCTTGCGCACGCGCAGTATGCTTTGCCCAACTGCGGGCAAAGCCAAAAACCATTAGTGCGCATGTGCCGGCGCACTATGTCCCGTAAGAATTTTGCTGTGTTCCGGGATATAGTTCGCCAGCGCCTGTGCACTAATGGTTTTCAGCTTTGCCCGCAGTTGGGCAAACCATACTGCGCGTGCGCAAGGCAAGATTGCTTTGCGCACGTGGTAACTAGGGAGGAAAGCGAATCAACGGCAAGTCAATTTCGCGATCAGCGTGCGGCCAGTGGGAAAAAAGGGGTTAATAAAAGACCCGAAAACACCACCCATATGACCCAAAAAAGGACCCGCCAAATTCAGGTGACAGGTTCCCTTTAAAACTAATTTTAAAAAACACGCTCAAAAGCACAAAAAACCCCGCAAGTAATCTAATTTATCTAAGGCCACAATCACATGTATTTGGTCATTATTTGACACAGAAGGAACAGCATAGCCAAGAAAAAACCTGAGAGCGCTCAAGAGTTACTTGGAAGTTACAGAAGCTGTGTAGCTTGTAAGAATGTGCATTGTGCATGTACTTATGTTCATGACAAGTATGTTTGCAATACTTCAATAGTGTATTCAAATATACTCGGTAGCGCACGGTCCATAGCCAATAATGTTTTAATGCTTGTGCGCCCATATTTATGTACAGTATATCACACCTCTCACATTTTAGTTAACATTTTATTATATCTTTCATTGGACAACACTGAAGATACAACACTTTGATACAATGTAAAGTACGCCCCCCCCCCCCAAAGAAGCACTTTAGCGAAAAGCGCGTTGGAGTCTCTCCTCCACGTCCGTTTCCAGGGTTGGTCGTGCAATTACAATTTGATTATGCTATCCCTTTTTTCCACAATCTACTTACATGTATGTGTTCTATCTGTGAAGGCGGCGTTCTTTAGCAATTTGGCTGCTATAGGCTTCTGGTAATCTGGTTGTGGCTCTTTGGACTTTTCTAATTATACAGACCAGCTTTATATTTGATTCTGTTACAAGCACTCTTTACTGCATTCACAAATATTTGAGCCTTTGTATTCAACCTTATTTTTGCCGTTTTCATATCGCAGCCCACGTTATTGTGATATTATGTTATCAACCATATTGGATGTGGCACTAAGGTGTCACTTTCCCGTTTTTTGCATTTTGTGTATTTATTATTTTTTTAACTTCTTTATGTGTACAATACTTATAATAAAATAATTATTTACAAATTTTTAATTGCTCTGAGGCCCATTCTTCTTTTCTGGTTATACAATGTAAAGTAGTTAGTGTACAACTTGTACAACAGAGTTTATTTGGTGTGCCCTCTAAATAACTCAACACACAGCCATTAATGTCTAAACCGTTGGCAGCAAAAGTAAGTAAGTGAAAATACCAAATTGTGCTCAAAGTGTCAATATTTTGTGTGGTCATCATTATTTTCAAGCTCTGCCTTAACTATCTTGGGCATGAAGTTCACCAGAGCTTCACAGGTTGCCACTGGAATCTTCTTCCATTCCTCCATGACATCATCACGGGGCTGGTGGATGATGGAGACCTTGCGCTCCTCCACCTTCCATTTGAAAATGCCCCACAGATGCTCAATAAAGTTTAGGTCTGGAGACATGCTTGGTAAGTCCAGCACCTTTACTTTCAGATTCTTTAGCAAGACAGTGATCGTCTTGGAGTCGTTATCACATTGTAATACTGCCCTGAGGCCCAGTTTGCAAAGAGGGGGGATAATGCTCTGCTTCAGTATCTTACAGTACATGTTGGCATTCATGGTTTCCTAAATGAACTGTAGCTCCCCACAGCCGACAGCAGTCATGCATCCCCAACCCATGACACCATCACCATGCTTGACTGTATTTAAGACACACTTGTTTTTGTACTCCTCACATGGTTGCCGCCACACACATTTGACACCATCTAAATCAAATAAGTTTATATTGAACTCATCAGACAACAGGTCATGGTTCTAGTAAGCTAAGTCCTTAGTCTGTTTGTCTTCAGAAAAATGTTTGCAGGCTTTCTTGTGCATCATCTTTAGAAGAGGCTTCCTTCTGGTATGACAGCCATGCAGACCAATTTAATGCAGCGTGAGGCATATAGTCTGAGCACTGACAGGTTGATCCCCTATCACTTTAACCTCTGCTGCAATGCTGGCACCACTCATACGTCTATTGTGAAAAGACAACCTCTGGATATGGTGCTGAGCATGTGCACTCAACTTCTTTGGTCAACCATGTTCTGAGTGGAACCTGTCTTGTTAAACTGCTACATAGTCTTGACCACCGTGCTGCAGCTCATTTTCAGCATGTTGTCAATCTTAAAGCCATCTTTATGTAGATCAACAATTCTTTCTTTCAGATCCTCAGAGTTTTTTGCCATGATGTGCCATGTTGAACTTCCAGTAGCCAGTATAAGAGAGTGTGAAAGTGATAACCTTAAATTTGACACACCTGATCCCCAATCGCACCTAAGACCTTGTAACACTAATGAGTCACATGACCCCAGGGAAGAAAATGGCTAACTTGGCACAATATAACCATTTTCACTTAGGGGTGTACTCATTTTTGTTGTCAGCGGTTTAGACATTAATGGCTAATTGAGTTATGTAGAGGGCACACCAAATTTGCACTGTTATACGAGCTGTACACTGACCACTTTACATTGAATCAAAGTTCAATTCTTCAGTGTTGTCCCATAAAAAGATCTAAAAAAATATTTACAAAAATGTAAGGGGTGTACTTTTGTGATATATTATATATATAGTGGTTGGGTGAAGCCATTTATTGTCAAACTACTGTGTTTTCTCTTTTTAAATCATAATGACAACTAGTGTTGAGCGATACCGTCCGATACTTGAAAGTATCGGTATCGGATAGTATCGGCCGATACCCGAAAAGTATCGGATATCGCCGATACCGATATCCGATACCAATACAAGTCAATGGGACACCAAGTATCGGAAGGTATCCTCATGGTTCCCAGGGTCTGAAGGAGAGGAAACTCTCCTTCAGGCCCTGGGATCCATATTAAAGTGTAAAATAAAGAATTAAAATAAAAAATATTGTTATATTCACCTCTCCAGCGGCCCCTGGACATCAGCGCGAGGAACCGGCGTCCGGCACGGCTTCT
Organism: Ranitomeya imitator; assembly: GCF_032444005.1. NCBI lineage: Eukaryota > Metazoa > Chordata > Amphibia > Anura > Dendrobatidae > Ranitomeya > Ranitomeya imitator. The sequence continues at coordinate 374,467,340 of NC_091284.1, read as the reverse complement.
TTGTTCAAAATGAGCGCCTTTAGGACCTGCGGAATGACGTCGCGGCTTCTGATTGGTCGCGTGCCGCCCATGTGACCGCCACGCGACCAATCAGAAGCCGCGACGTCATTCCTCAGGTCCTTAAGGCGATCATTCTAGGAATTTATCTGAGGAATGACGTCGCGGCTTCTGATTGGTCGCGTGGCGGTCACATGGGCGGCACGCGACCAATCAGAAGCCGCGACGTCATTCCGCAGGTCCTAAAGGCGCTCATTTTGAACAAAGAAGCCGTGCCGGACGCCGGTTCCTCGCGCTGATGTCCAGGGGCCGCCGGAGAGGTGAATATAACAATATTTTTTATTTTAATTCTTTATTTTACACTTTCGATACCGATACCCGATATCACAAAAATATCGGATCTCGGTATCGGAATTCCGATACCGCAAGTATCGTCCGATACCCGATACTTGCGGTATCGGAATGCTCAACACTAATGACAACCCAAAACTTCCAAATGACCCTGATCTCTGAAAAGCCTAAAGTTACAGATAGCACTTTTTATTTTATTTTAGGCTATATATATATATATATATATATATATATATATATATGTATACATATATATATGATAGATATAATTAGTCATGTTTTACATTTTAAAAATTTAAAAAAAGTTAAATGGGTTGATGCAAAGTTTGGGCATCCTGTATGGCTACGTAGAAGCACCCCCTTTTGGAAGTATCAAACACTTTTTGTAGCCAGCCGAGAGTCTTTCAATTCTTGTTTGAGGGATTTTCATCCATTCTTCCTTGGGAAATTCTTCCAGTTATGTGAGATTCCTGGGTCATCTTGCAGTAATAGTGGAGAGCTTTGGGAAGCATTCATTGTACTAGAAAACTGACCTTGCAGCTGGGACTGTGAAGATTCTAGTCTTTGGTGTTTCCTGGCAAGATCCTGAACAATCTGAGTTAGATTCACCACCTGATCATAGAGTGTATTAACTGAATCCATAGGTGAGGAAGAAAAAAAGTATTAGCCCAGTCAAAATGTGATGCTAGTCACAAATTATGGACAAGCTGTGGTGCAGAGAAACCAGACGTTCCGGGGTTAGTGCAAAGAGAGCACATAGTAAACTAAGGGAGAAGATGAAGGTGTTAATCAGGTCACAGTCCAGGGTCAGAGTACCCGAGAAATAGCAGATAATCAAAGGGGCAATAATGACCAGTCAGACCATGGTCCAAAGGTCAGGCAGCAGTACATAAGAACTCACAGCACAGGATCAGGCAAAAACAAACCAGAAAGAATAAACTTTTGACTGGCAGTGATCTAGTCCCTGAAAGCTCACCTAAATAGCAGGACAATTACTAAGAACAGGGTAGAGCTGAAGAAATCTTTGCATCTCCAAGTCTAAGCCCCAGCACAAAATAGGACGACAGAGCTGTCCATCACTGAATCCCAGACACTCTGAGCGGAGGAATCGTGACATGTAGAAACTCTTTCCAACTTCAGCTTTTTTTACAGATGGTGTTATGTTTGTATCAAGAACTTGTTGACATTTCAATGAATTCTTTCCTCTACCTATGAAATGTTTCCCCATGCTATTGGCTGCTACTCAAACCCAAAGAATGATTGATCAATCCTTATCCTTAATAGTTGGCGACATGATCTTTTCCTGAAATTGTAGGCTTTTTTCTCCACTCATACCTTTGATCATTGTGTCCAAAAAGTTCTATATTAACCTCATCAGTGCACAGGACTTGTTTTTAAAATGCATCAGGCTTGTTTAGATGTTATTTTACATACTTCTTACCCTAGATTTTATGGTGAGGGCTCAGGAGAGGTTTTCTTCTGATGATTCTTCCATGAAAGCTATTTTTGTGCAGGTGTCGCTGAACAGTAGAACAATTTACCACAACTCCAGAGTGTGGTAAATCTTTCTGAAGGTCTTTTGCAGTCAAACGGGGGTTCTGATTTGCCTCAGTGAGAGATGCTCGTAAATGTAGATAGTAGCACAGATCACACCTTTGTTTTCATGCCGTACACCCACAGTATCCCCCCACACAAGGATATTTCCAATTTGGAGACAGGAAGTCTCAAACTGCTGTCAAAATAATGAGACTGCAGAGAGTCCAACTTTAGCTGGAATCAGTCTCTCTTTTGAATTGTCTATTCATAGAGACTATATAATTATATAATGAGATCTATTGAATTTAGTTTGGAAACTGTCAAAAACTCAAGAGTGTGTAGTTTTTTACAGAGTTTTTTTAAGTTAAATGTCGACTAAGATCTTAAAGGTAATCTGACAGGTCTTATATGTCCTTCAACCAACCAGAATGTATATATTCCTTCCGAAATACCATACCTAAGAGTTGCTTTATACTGTTTGACACATAAACATGTTTAAAAAAGTATTTTTACCATCCATTTTTAATATGCAAATTTCCTTCTGTCTAATGGACTGGGCGTTTGTTTCCACAGACCAGCCATCCCACTCAACTTGTTATCATACCACTGTGGGTGTAATAGCATGATTTCCAAGAGCTGATGTCATTGCCTGATCTAGGCAAATCCCACTCATGCACATAGCTTCAGAGGCGCGATAACATGTATTAAAAAAATGAAAAAAACGTTGTGCATATGCGTGAGATTGGCAGAGAGCAGGCGATGATGCCAGCTCTTGCAAATCATGTTATCATGCTCACACAGGAGTGATAGCACTGTAGATGGGACAATTAGCCTGGGGAAGCAAAAGCCCAATTGCCTAGTTAAACAAAACTTGCATATTAAAAATGAACTGTAAAAATACTTTTTTTAAACATCTGTTTGAGTGAAACAGTACAATGGGACTGTTAGGTAGGTTATTTAGAAAGGGATATACAAATGCTGGTGGATTGGAGGGCATGGAGGACCTGTCAGGTTCTTAATAAACAATAGTGATCTGTGTGGGGTTTATGCTGCTTTCAGCAGTCTATTAACTCCTATACCCCAAAGCCTGTTTTCAAATTCCTGACCAAGCCATTTTTTAAATTCTGACCACTGTCCCTTTATGAGGTAATAACTCTGGAGCACTTCAAACTGACCCTAGTGATTCTGAGATTATTTTGTCGTGACACATTGCACTTTATGATATTCGTAAAATTTCTTCAATATAATTTACGTTTATTTGTGAAAAAAGTGGAAATTTGGCGAAAATTTTAAATTTTTATAATTTTTAAACAATGAATTTTTATGCCCTTAAATCAGAGAGATAATCACAAAAAATAGTTAATAAATAACATTTACCACATGTCTACTATACATCAGCACAACTTTGGAAGCAAATTTTTTTTGTTTGTTAGAAGGGTTAAAAGTTGACCGGCGATTTTTCATTTTTTCAATAACATTTACAAAAAAAGTTTTTTTAGGGACCACCTCACATTTGAAGTCACTTTGAGGGGTTTATATGATAGAAAATACCCAAAAGTGACACCATTCTAAAAACTGCACCCCTCAAGGTGCTCAAAACCACATTCAAGAAGTTTATTAATCCTTCAGGTTCTTCACAGGAGATGAAGCAACGTGGAAGGGAAAAATGTACATTTAACTTTTTAGTCACAAAAATGATCTTTCAGCAATTATTTATTTATTTACACAAGCGTAAAAGGAGAAAATAGTCCAATAAAGTTATTGAGAAATTTATCCTAAGTGTGCTGATGCCCCATATATTGAGGAAAACCACTGTTTTTGCGCACAGCAGGGCTCGGAAGGAGCACCTTTTTTTTAACACAAAATTGGCTGGAATTGAGAGCGGAGCCATGTCGCATTTGAAAAGCCTCTGATGTGCCTAAACATTGGATAACCCCCACAAGTGACCCCATTTTGGAAATTAGACCCCCTAAGGCATTTATCTAGATGTGTCTTGAGAACTTTGAACCCCCAGGTGCTTTACAGAAGTTTATAATGTGATTCCATGAAAATAAAAAATCAAATATTTTCCACAAAAATTATATTTTAGCAACATTTTTTTTATTTTCACAAAGGTAACAGGAGAAAATAGACCACCAAATTTGTTGTGCATTTTCTCCTCAGTACGCTGATACCCCTTATGTGGAGGAAAACCACTAGGCGCACGGCAGGGTTTGTAAGGGAAGGAGTGATGTTTTGGTTTGCAGACTTTGATGGAATGGTCTGCGGGTGTCATGTTGCATTTGCAAGGCCCCTGATGTGCCTAAACATTGTTTCCATTTTGGAAACTAGACCCCCTATGGAATTTATCTAGATGGTGGTGAGAACTTTGAACCCCCAGGTGCTTCACAGGAGTTTATAACGTAGAGCCGTGAAAATTAAAAAATCAAATATTTTTCACAAAAACCATCTTTTAGCCCCAATTTTTTCCAAGGGTAGCAGGAGAAAATAGATAAGTTGTTGAGCAATTTCTCTTGAGTACGCCGGTTCCACCTTATGTGGGGAAAACCACTGTTTGTGCACACGGCAGCGCTCAGAATTGAAGGAGTGACGTTTTGTATTACAGACTTTGATGGAATGGTCTGCGGGCATCATGTTGCATTTGCAAGGACCCTGATTTGCCTAAACAGTGGATATCCTCCACAACTTACCCCATTTTGGAAAATTATACCCCTGAAGGAATTTATCTAGAGGCATAGTTTTATAGTAATTATTATAATTATTTTGGTTTCATTTCTGTATGAATTTATAATATGGTGTTATGTGTAAGATGTGCGGGGTATAGCAGATTGTAAAAGTGTGTTGTATCAACTGGGTATAAACTAATTTTATTAATTTGTGGATGTGTGGTGCGCTTTGAAGCATTTCTTAATGAAAAGGCCAGGTTTCTCAGGGCAGGTTTCACAATGGTAAGTTGTGTCCTTTCGAATTCCTTGGAGCACACTCTGCACCTTTTTTGTCATCGACCTGTCCTCGCTATTTGATGAACCTGTCCTGGGAAATGCTGACTTGGGACAGTACGGGCACTATCAGATTCAGAAGTACTGGGACCCTCACCTCCCCGAGTGCCAAACATTAGAGCCTTGATGACTTCCTCCTGAAACTGAAGGAAGGTCCCGTATTGCCTGCAGATCGGAAGAGCACAAAAGCATTGCTCCTTACAAAAGCACTGTACTTTGGCTTTTCACATGGCACTGTGTGGTTGGAGGACCTGATCTGAAAGATCAGCACCCCCATGTATCGATTGTTACCCAAGACACAATCTTGCTTTGGGACTTGTGTTATGGTCCCATGAATAGTGACAAGGGAACTGTTGTCACGGTGTATGGTGGTCAAGACAAGGACATCCCTTTTGTGGTACTTGACCACCAGCATGGGGCTCTGCTTTCCCCTTTTCTCAGCATTTGTTCAATTAGTGGTTTAGGGAGGCCTCGCTGATTTTTTCCCGCAGTGCCACATGCAACTGTACCTCTGGCAGAGAAGACCTTGAAAAATGGGATGCTGGTGTAAAAGTTATCAATGTAGAGGTGATAACCTTTATCCAGCAGTTGGTGTAGCAATTCCCACACAATTTTCTTACTCACTCCCAGGACAGGAGGGCATTCAGGGCGGTTAATCTGGGTGTCCTTCCCCTCGCAGACCCTAAATCTGTGGGTGTACCCTGAGGTACTCTTGCTCAGTTTGCGCAGCTTTATTCCATACCTGGACCTCTTACTGGGCAGGTATTGTTGGAATTTTAGCCTCCCTTTGAAGTGAATGAGAGATTCATCAATAGCGATGTCCCTCTGGGGTATGTACACCTCAGCAAATTTTATGCTAAAGTGTTCAACCACTGGCCGAATATTATATAGACAATCAAAGTTTGGATCATCTCGGGATGGACACTGCGCATTATCGCTATAATGCAAACATTTTTGGATCACTTGTCATCGTGTCCTCGTCATTGCTATGCGGAATACTGTTGTGCTGTAGAACAATTTGAAGAAGTCAATTTCAATGAAGTGATGTTAAACTGGATTCCTGAGCTGCTGCTGAAATTCGGAATGATGGGCTGATAATTTTCGGAGGGTGCAATCCATATGGGATCGATAGCTGCAGGAGTTGCCAGGGTCCTAGGGCACCTTGTTGGAGGTCCTTCCTCACTAGATGAGGAGGAGGAGGAGGAATAGAGGAATGTGGGATCTCTCTCACTGCCTGAATCTGTGTAGGGTGCAAGGATGGCGTCAGCCTCCTCTGGTGAATAGCATCTTCTTGAAGAATGGGCCATTTTTTATTTTTTTTCCAAACCCTGGGGATGTGTATGCAAGTGGTGCATTTACACGTGTAATGTGTGGGGCTTGTGCATAAGGTACTATTTATTATAACAAACAGGGAGAAAAAAAAAGTAGAGCGATAAAATGTAGAAGAAAAATGGAAAGAAAAATCAGATGCAAAAAAAGTTTGAGTAAAAATATACAGACGTTCACTATACTAATGCCCTCCCTATAAATATATTACCCAACGCAAATTATTTTCTTTACAAAAGAAAAACATACATCCCCAACAATGTGACTTACGCTCTCTTAATGCACTCACTAAAAATTTACTTGACGCAACTAATTATTTTTTTGTACAAAAGAAAAAATGGACGTCACCAACAATGTGACGTACACTCCCCTAATGCACTGGCTAAAAATTTATTCAACGCATCTAATCATTTTTTACAAAAAACTAATTATTTTTTTGGACAAAAGAAAAATGGACGTCACCAACAATGTGACGTACGCTCTTCTAATGCACTCACTAAAAATTTACTTGATGCAACTAATTATTTTTATTACAAAGGAAAAACGGACGTCACCAACAATGTGACATGCGCTCCCCTAATGCACTTTTTATGCAAGAAAAAAAGCTACCTCCCAACCTATAAAACTACTCTACATTTTTTTTCTAAAACAAGATCGGTCATCACTAATGCTGTCACGACAGCTAAACTAACACACTACCTCGCTACCACTAAAACTATGCTGTGAAATTTTTTTTTCTCTTAAACAAGATCGGTCATCACTAACTATGTGACACTGGCTACGCTACCTTGCTACATCTAAAACTACGCAGTACTAACTACTATTATTATTTTTTTTCTAAAAAAAATCGAAAGTCGCTTAGACTGCGATGTCTGCTACACCAACTAGATAAAAAAGAAAAATTCCCATGGTGCAGTCTCTGTTTAGCAGCAATACTGATCAGAGCGCTGAGGACACAGGAAGAGCATGAATGCTCTGCACAGGGCGCCGAGCACAGAAAAAAAAAACGCAAAAAGTGCACTAAAAATTCAATTGGAATGGGAGGGGAGGGGTGTACTGGAACAGGGAGTGGGTACTGGGAAAGGGGTGGGGGAAATGCAGCTACTCTGCTGTGATCACTGATGAGTCACACAAGAGGCAGATGCAGCACAGCACAGATCGCAGGAAGATTTAAATGGAGCAGCACACAGCACAGGAGGGCAGGAGATCACAGGGATGATCGCACTGGCTACCAATGGATTCTCTCTCTCAGGTGACACAGAGGGGCTGGGGAACCACTCTGCACGCCAAATCTGAGGTAAAGATGGCATGTAGGGCAGTAGTCCCTATTTCAGATTAACCCCCTTGGCGCTGATTGGCTAGAAACTATTGTTCAGACAATCAGCGCCATAGGGGTTAATCAGGTGAGGTGACGTCAGGATCACCCCAACCACAGTGACAGCTGTGATTGGTGCTGTGTCACACAGCACTGATGACAGCCTGTCACATGCATTTTTTTAATTAACTCTATTGGTAACATTGCTGTGATTGGCTGGTGAACTCTCACCAGCCAATCACAGTGATCGCCGATGTGGGGGGGGTAAATCAGCCCCCCGTGGTAACGTGTCAGGATGGTCTGCTGTAAGGAACAGCAGCCATCCTAAAAGGATCACTATGCCATGCAGCGTGGTGACCGGAAATAGCAGCGCCGTACTAGTACTGCGGTTTGCCGGAGCACAGTTCCCGCAGAGCAGTAATAGTACGGCGCACGTCGGGAAGGGGTTAAGGTTGAAAAAAATATTCATGGTATGGTCTTAATTAGGGGAATTTTAGGTTTTTGCATCAAGCAATTTAAAACTGGGATCATAGTGTTTTTACAAAATGTTTAACTGATATACAGCTGACAAGACTATTATATAGAAACAAAATAAGAAATAGGCATTCTGGATCTTAAAACCATAATTTATCATTTTATACTGTAGTCAGCATTTTTGTACTGTATTTGTGGTGCACTTATGTTATAGAGTACAAAAATAGGACATTATTAAAAGCGATGGTAAAATGGCCTAGCTGATCCATGCACACTTTATTTATATCATAGCTATACTATGAAATTTTTCAACCGAAACCTTCTTTGATGACCTTAACCATTGACCTCATGAAGACCAAATTATTTTCAAGGACTCCTGCCTGCTATTAAATAACATAACAATGGTCTGTTACTTCCCGGTCATTTAGGAATGGGTCATAAAACCACTACATAGTGCTTGCAGAGGTAGGAAGAGTATGAGGGATTTAATTACAATTTAACAAAGTAGAAGGGAAAAGCCATAATAGGGGTCATTTAAAGATCATAATGTTTAAAAGAGTGATCAGAAACAGAGAGAATTACCTAAAGGAAAAGATGCAGATAGGACATAATGCCCAGTCCTTTCTTGGTCTGCAACTTTATCTACTCATCATCTTGTTTTGTTTCTTGAAGAAACTACAGTGTGTTAGGGTTGGCGGAACGCACTGAATATATTTATTAAGTAAGATTGGTGTGTTCGCCACCCGGGATCCACCGTGCAGGAAAGAACCTGCTGCTAAGTAAATGGCGGTACTATATGGTGGTACAATGTGATTACACACACGGGTTAACTTCACCCTGTGTGAAGGAAGCGATCCCTGTAAGGTCACAGGGTCGCGGTACCGCACAGAGAGCGCAAGCAAGGAACCACAGAACGCTATCCAAGGACACAGGATTAGAGTTAGTGTAGACCTCTTGCGATCGACACCACAATTGGGGTATCAGCGGTAACTATTATGCACAGAAGTGTATGCTGTGCCACACTAGCGGACGCCACTAACCACCCAGACTTGGGTAAGGTAAGCACTCTAATAGCACACGGCGCTGCACTGGCGGTCACAGCAGTTAGACGCTGCTTCGTGTGTTAACGCTGTGAGTTCAGCCGGGCGCTAGATTGCAGCCATACACCGTACGCGAACAGTCATACACAAGGGATGGGTTTTTTAAGGAACGACTTGCACTCATCAACACACACACGATAACAATAGTCAATACTAGCGCATGGCCGTGCGGTCATGCGGGCCTTAAATAGTTGCAGTACGTTTAGGACCTTTCAAAGAAGGACCAATGGAGTTGCTGCAGTACCTGAGCATGTGACCCTAGATCTCCACTGAGAGATCTTGCCCTGGGCATGCTCAGAGTGCAAAGCAGGATTTAGTCCTAGCACCTACAAGGACCTTAGCTGCATTATCTGATCATGTGACCCTCGATCTCCACTGAGAGATCTTACTCTGGGCATGCTCAGAACGTGAACAGCAGGACTTAGTCCCAGAAGCGTCTGCTCACCGCTGCCCAGCACTGACTTCAATGGCAGAAGCAGGAAATGCAGTAGTAACTCTTAGCACAGAGTCAGACTGAGCGAGACGCTGGGATCGACGTCTCCGCTGAGCAGGCTCCACTGCGGCAGGAGAAGAATGGGAGACCGCAGCGGAGATGGCCCAAGATTCCCCCCTGTGCAGAGGCAGGAACTCGACCCCTAACACAGTGTTTTGGGTTACCCTTCCCTGCCTCATCTTGTCTTGGCTAAAAGTCAGTATACAGACAGGACATACCATGTTTTATTCCTGAAGCTACATTCTTTCTAAAGCTATCCAATTATGCTTCCTGTTGTCTATCCTGAAAGCATTTTGCTATGGGGAATTCACAGACAGAAAGTAGCGCAGATTCATTTTTGATGAAGAAGAAAGACCAGAAGCACTGTCCTTTTAAATATAGTGTACTCGAGGAAGGAACTCATGGTTGTGGCTCGTGATAGATTAATTTTTGTTCCTGCCACATCTCCACTTCTTGCTTATTTTTTTTTTTTAAGATGCAGTGTTTTCTGATCTCATCTTTTCTGCTGTTATCAGGAAGGAATGAGCAAGAACTATGTCTGATTTATTAAATGTCAGGCTGTGACGGGACACACTTACTTGATTGACAAAGGAATTTTAACAACCTTATGGCAAATTTATTAATTTATTGCCAAGAAGACTAACAGTGGGATATCACAATTCAGTGTTCTAAGAAAAAAATATTGATATTTTCTACAACATATATGTAAAAAGTGAAAGGTTTCTATAAGTACAAGTAAAAAAAAAAAATAATATGCTGGTCAAAAGGGATGTACAGTTTCCTTTATGATAACCGCCAGTTTGTATAAGCATTGTGATAAGTAGCGCAAATATCGCAGAGTTGAAATAGGTATTGCAAAAAAAATAGAAAAAGTGTTCCAGGTTCTGGAAAAATGATCAGAGTAATCTTTATTCCATCAAAAAGTAATTAAAAAATGGTGGACGGGAACAAGCGCAAACGACGCGTTTCGAACACATTTGTTCTTTATCAAGCCACAATAGGTATGCAAATATACTCAACAGCTGAAAGCTCTGTTTTAACTTTTATCAATTTGTTGTCCAAAGACAACCAATTACTCTTAATAGGATAAGTATCTTGGAAGATAGGAGCATGCAAAATAATGGTATAAATGTTATGTTTGTGCTGTATATTCAAGATATTGATCCCATTGATCACAATAAGTGTGACGACTCGAGACACCTCAGACACCTATGTGTTTAGCGAAGAAAGTAAATGAGCGTAACTAATTTCTCCCAGCTTTATTGGACTCGGTAAATTCAAGCACTCTCCTTTGTAATCAGCCTCCAAGGCATTCTGGGTAATAGAATCCGTAAGGTGAAGGTCTTCTTTATTTCTTTTTTTAATTTCCTCAAGGGCATTATGACATTGACCTACAAAATCTATTACAACATAAGACTCGGAGTTTGGGAAGACAAGCAAATTTTATATCACAAATAGAAAAAGAATGAGATCAAAATGCAATGTCACTTTTGATTACGCAAGTCAATGATACCAGTAACTGACTGCAACTCTGGATACAAGACAAAGAAAAAGAATGGCACACATTTACATTTATTCCTTACGATCTCCATCATGCAGACTTTTTTGTAGCTTATTTTGAATTATGAAATATGACAATATTTTTTATATTTTTCCCCCCCAAAAAAATTGGAGTGTTCTTTTCATTATACTCATGCAAGAGTTTTTTTGTTTCCTAAAGAGAATCTGTCAGCAGGTATTTGCTATTTAATCTGAGAGCAGCATAATATATATCAAAGGAACCTTAATTCAGAGATGTGTCACTTGCTAGGCTGTGTGCTGTAGTTTCTAATACAATCTGGTTTTTATCAGCAGGAGATTATCACTGCCAGACTAGAGATGAGCGGATCTTTGAAATTTGAATTATTCAAGTCCAATTGAGTTCTACTCCTATTTTGCAAAAATTTGTATTCTTCAGAATACAGATTTTTTTTTTGTATATCACTCCTAATGCGTTCAACAAGATGACAGCTGGCTGGCTATAATTTTAGTAAACCATGGAGGGCCACAAAAAAGTTATGAAAAACACCTTTAAAAACTAGAGTTTACCTCACCGCTCACTCCCTGGCTACCATCACTGCAGGCTCTTCCTCGTACAACTGTTCCCACCTCTTTTCACTATTACCATGCATTGAAAACCCCCAGCCTGTTCATGCTAGACTGCGACCTCCGGCCATGTCTCCGCACATGCACATCATAAGTTCTCAGCACCATAGTGACATCAGAACAAGCGCCGTAATCTTACAATGGAGCTCTAGGCTAGAACATCCTGGTGACCAGGTCCAGGATATATCTGCACAGGGAGAATCCGGGTTTTGTTATGGCCATATGGTCCAACTCAGTATGAATATGCCAAGAGTTTTAGCATGAGATAGCAGTAAAAAATAGCGCTAAGGATCTTATCATAAGCAGGGGAGGAAAAAAACATGTGCTCATCTCACCACTTATTTGAGAAAATAAAGAACTTCATCCAAAACTACCACAAAAGACTGTCAAGCTGTCATTGATGTTAGAGGGGGCAATACACAGTATTAGGAAATGGGTTATATACAGTGGGGCAAAAAAGTATTTAGTCAGTCAGCAATAGTGCAAGTTCCACCACTTAAAAAGATGAGAGGCGTTTGTAATTTACATCATAGGTAGACCTCATCTGTGGTAGACAAACTGAGAAAAAAAAATTCAGAAAATCACATTGTCTGTTTTTTTAACATTTTATTTGCATATTATGGTGGAAAATAAGTATTTGGTCAGAAACAAAATTTCATCTCAATACTTTGTAATATATCCTTTGTTGGCAATGACAGAGGTCAAACGTTTTCTGTAAGTCTTCACAAGGTTGCCACACACTGTTGTTGGTATGTTGGCCCATTCCTCCATGCAGATCTCCTCTAGAGCAGTGATGTTTTTGGCTTTTCGCTTGGCAACACGGACTTTCAACTCCCTCCAAAGGTTTTCTATAGGGTTGAGATCTGGAGACTGGCTAGGCCACTCCAGGACCTTGAAATGCTTCTTACGAAGCCACTCCTTCGTTGCCCTGGCGGTGTGCTTTGGATCATTGTCATGTTGAAAGACCCAGCCACGTTTCATCTTCAATGCCCTTGCTGATGGAAGGAGGTTTGCACTCAAAATCTCACGATACATGGCCCCATTCATTCTTCCATGTACTCGGATCAGTCGTCCTGGCCCCTTTGCAGAGAAACAGCCCCAAAGCATGATGTTTCCACCACCATGCTTTACAGTAGGTATGGTGTTTGATGGATGCAACTCAGTATTCTTTTTCCTCCAAACACGACAAGTTGTGTTTCTACCAAACAGTTCCAGTTTGGTTTCATCAGACCATAGGACATTCTCCCAAAACTCCTCTGGATCATCCAAATGCTCTCTAGCAAACTTCAGACGGGCCCGGACATGTACTGGCTTAAGCAGTGGGACACGTCTGGCACTGCAGGATCTGAGTCCATGGTGGCATAGTGTGTTACTTATGGTAGGCCTTGTTACATTGGTCCCAGCTCTCTGCAGTTCATTCACTAGGTCCCCCCGCGTGGTTCTGGGATTTTTGCTCACCGTTCTTGTGATCATTCTGACCCCACGGGGTGGGATTTTGCGTGGAGCCCCAGATTGAGGGAGATTATCAGTGGTCTTGTATGTCTTCCATTTTCTAATTATTGCTCCCACTGTTGATTTCTTCACTCCAAGCTGGTTGGCTATTGCAGATTCAGTCTTCCCAGCCTGGTGCAGGGCTACAATTTTGTTTCTGGTGTCCTTTGACAGCTCTTTGGTCTTCACCATAGTGGAGTTTGGAGTCAGACTGTTTGAGGGTGTGCACAGGTGTCTTTTTATACTGATAACAAGTTTAAACAGGTGCCATTACTACAGGTAATGAGTGGAGGAAAGAGGAGACTCTTAAAGAAGAAGTTACAGGTCTGTGAGAGCCAGAAATCTTGATTGTTTGTTTCTGACCAAATACTTATTTTCCACCATAATATGCAAATAAAATGATAAAAAAAACAGACAATGTGATTTTCTGGATTTTTTTTTCTCAGTTTGTCTCCCATAGTTGAGGTCTACCTATGATGTAAATTACAGACGCCTCTCATCTTTTTAAGTGGTGGAACTTGCACTATTGCTGACTGACTAAATACTTTTTTGCCCCACTGTAAATGTTTGATCAGGGTCATTTGGATATTTCGGGTTGTCATTATGATTTAAAAAGAGAAAGCACAGTAGTTTAACAATAAATGGCTTCACCCAACCACTAACCATGAGTGGAGAAAAAGTTTTGGTGTTATCAATAATATTCTTTGAAAAAAAGGCCAAGAAAGCAAAAAATCTGCCGGGGTATGTAAACTTTTGAGCACAACTGTATATGCAGCTCTGTAATGAATAAAATGAAATCTAAGCACTTGGGAAAAATATTTCATCCAACTCTGTAGGAAATATTATACTAAACCACAAGTTAAATTGACTTATGAAATCAAAATATTTAAAAATACAGTACTAACTTTTGGAAAAACTATCCAAGGACATTGTCGTTGACTCCTGTACGCTGAACCACATTCAACTATGCAATTGGCACTTTAAAAAGTCTATGGTGTCTACTGCTATACCTCTTCTCCAATAAGCAATAAATATGTTTTAATAATGTTTATTTTATGGAATGATATGCAAATCCATGATTTAAAAATGGACTAATAAAAGAAAGTAATAAATTGAAGCAGAACTAAAGTATAAAATACAGATAAATATGCAGAAATGCAAATATCAATTGTCCTCCTGGGTTCGGAATGGGTATTTCTCATAATGACCTCTCTTTGCGGACATACAGGATGCTCTTGAAGTTACATACATTGGTACTTTAATCTTCAATTTCATGTTTAATAAAAATCAAATCTGATCTCTAAAGCTGCAATGTATTGCTATGATGATATATTTGCCTAATTGTGTTATCTCTTCATACGATAGCACACTTACCGGTAAACATCTATAACACTGCAAATCTACAAAACAGCAACATACACTATAAAAAGATTACGGCTTATGTCCTGGAGGCTTCCCATTTTTATCGTACACTGTAAATTAACAGGCATGAAAGCATAAACTGGGATATAGCTATTACTTTTTACATAAAATGTCTGGGCATCCTTGCTAACTGGTCCCTATCTTTACCAACTTATGCCTGGATGAATTTTACAACCTTCTCAATGCACCAGCAACTAACACTGATGCTTTCTGGTTATTGTTTATTAGGAGCTGGCTAATAAATGTACACGTTTTTCCTCAAGCATGTCCAGAACAGGGCCAAAAGCCTTATTACATCTTGTATGTGACCTCGGGGTATATAACTAAAAAAATCATATAATGAGCAAAACAAGTTTTCTTTTATTCAGTGTAGAATATAATAGCATACCTAAAAAAATATATTTCCAGTGAAAATCATATTTACCATTCCTACTCTTCTAGATTGTCTGGAAATATAGCAAAGTAGGGAGGTTGCTGTGCAAACATGTATTTATAAGCTCCCCCTAGTGGCAGCTGCAGGCAAACAATTTGATCAATGACTGAAGGGAATTGTGATTGGAAGACAGGGATTGAGAATTCTGTATCATAAATTTACAAGTAGGTAAAGATATGTATTTATAATACAAGGCTGGATATGTCCTTCTGTATGAAGCCAGTGTAGACTGCGCATGCACACTTCGGCCAGAATCAAAAGGATGCATCCAGCGTTAAAACACCAGCGGTCAGGGAGGAGGATGAGGCTGAAGGAGGAGTGTGGCGCCAAAGTCAGCGCCTGCACATTTTGCTATTTCCGGAGCCATTTTATTGAACACAATTTTGTCCACAATTGTCTTCAACACAATTGTGCATGCACTTATTCCAGCTACATTTTATTGAAATATTTTGCGCAGATGATATGCTGCAGGGGAGGGGGGAAAAGGTGAGTAGGAGTGTTTTTGTGTGTATGTATGTATTGAACAACAACACAGAAGGCAGGAAGGTGGAGTATATAATAGGATGGAGGACCAGGATGGGGGAGTATATACCAATACTAGGTATTGAACCTGTTCTACGCTCCAATGGTGAGCATTTTTATTAGTACATTGTTGTGCTATATTAAAGGGAACCTGTCCCCAGAGATAAAGCTGTTAACTTTTTGATATGCGGCTGATCTGGTTAATAGCGTTATTATGCTGCCCGCCTCCTGCACGCAGCCGAATGCAGCAAGGAGACAATTGACATTATTCTTTCCTCCAGAATTTGCCTTCAGTCATGGGGTCAGGGACACCGCGGGTTCAGTCACCGCTCTGGGTATACAGAGCGGCTGCTGTAACCGCAACCCTGGCCCTAACTGACAGACAGCCTCAATGTAGAGCCAGTGTCAGTCAGGGCCGAGGGGCGATTACAGTCGTCACTCTGTATGTTCAGAGCAGTGACTGAACCCATGGCGCCCCCATGGCAGAAGCCGAATGCTGGCGGGAAGAATAAAATTAATTTTCTCTCCGTTGCTTTCGGCTGCAAGCAAGCGCCGTGCAGCATAATAACGCTATTAACCTGCAGATTCACCGCATATCTGCAAGTTAACCGCATTATTTCTGGTGAAAGGTTCCCTTTAATTTTGCAGAACAATACTTCAATAAAATCCAGCGTCATTTTTTTTTAAGACACTTTAATAGAATGGCGCTGGAGATCATGGTATGCACACGTGCTGACTGCATTGCCGTTTTATTGAAGAAATGTACTACAACATCAGCAAAATAATGTGCACACACCGCCCATCACGATTATTCCCATGGCCAGTGCATGTGCACTGCTATGTTGACATTAATAATAATAATAATAATAATAATAATTTTATTTATATAGCGCCAACATATTCCGCAGCGCTTTACAAATTATAGAGGGGACTTGTACAGACAATAGACATTACAGCATAACAGAAATACAGTTCAAAACAGATACCAGGAGGAGTGAGGGCCCTGCTCGCAAGCTTACAAACTATGGGGAAAAGGGGAGACACGAGAGGTGGATGGTAACAATTGCTTTAGTTATTCGGACCAGCTATAGTGTAAGGCTCAGGTGTTCATGTAAAGCTGCATGAACCAGTTAACTGCCTAAGTATGTAGCAGTACAGACACAGAGGGCTAATACTGCATAAAGTGTATGAGAACATGATGCGAGGAACCTTTTTTTTTTTTTTTTATTATAAATAGGCCACACAGGGATCGTTAGGTTAATGCATTGAGGCGGTAGGCCAGTCTGAACAAATGAGTTTTTAGGGCACGCTTAAAACTGTGGGGATTGGGGATTAATCGTATTAACCTAGGTAGTGCATTCCAAAGAATCGGCGCAGCACGTGTAAAGTCTTGGAGACGGGAGTGGGAGGTTCTGATTATTGAGGATGCTAACCTGAGGTCATTAGCGGAGCGGAGGGCACGGGTAGGGTGGTAGACTGATACCAGGGAGGAGATGTAGGGTGGTGCTGAGCCATTGTAGTACTTTACTTCAATAAAATGGCGCCGGATTCAGTGTGGGTGCATACAACGATCTTCGGTGCCTTTCTATTGAAGACACTGTATATGCGAATTCACAGACAATGTCTTAAAAAACAATAGCGCCAGAAATGTACCAATAAAAATGCTAGTCACTTGGGCGTAGAACGGGTTCAATAGCTAGGTTTATATAATTTTATACAACTATTTTCCAATGCTGTAAGACCATAGAGGAAGAAAATACTATTTTTGAGTGAAATATTAAAGGATATGGACACTCACTGAAGGCTAGCCTTATATTTTATCATTTGTGGGCTTTCATCTTTGTTGCATTGAGCTTTGGTAGGTTCTTTACAGATATGATATGAAAGTAAAATTTTAACATCCCGGCTAGGCTTTCAATCAACCTTAAGAATTTTAGATCCTTGCTTATTGTGGACTTCAAGAGTTTATCTGGGGCATTTTTTCCCTTGCAAGTAATCTCTTATTGGCTGGTAGTTGCTAATTACCTGTGACAATCTCTCCTGGCTCAGAACGGCTAGAGAGTGCTCCTGCTAGTAATTCTCTTGATTCCTGTGACATCACGTTGACAGAGCAGCTCCTTCACTTCTGCTGTGATCTGTCAAAGGGACGTCAGTGCTGACCGAGAACCGACTCCCCGATGTATTAGGCTGAATCACCTGGCAATCAACATGACATTGGCAGTGATGCCCCTTCAACAGAGCAGAGTTGAAGAAAAGGAACTGCCCTGTCAATGACGTCACAGGAATCAGAAGAATCAGCAGTAGTAGCTGTCCACGACTGCTCTGAGCCAGAAGAGATTGTTGCAGGGCAGCACAGGCAGATAGTTTGAAACATCTGCCAATAAGTCCTTAGCCCCATAAAGAGAATTGAAAAAAATCCCTTTAAGGAGGCACTGTCAATCTGCTTTGCTTCTTTTTATTTAATATCCACAAAATGGTTCCAAAGCTATGGTCTATGGAGTTTTATGGTCTTTACCAAAGGGTTGTGGCTTCCAGGGTGATAATTCAGAGCAGCCTAAAGACATGCCCCTGAGAATCCTCTGAGAATGCTCCTTTGGTAAAGTCCATAAAACAGAGCATAAAATAATTAGACTCATATCTCTTTAACCATATGTCAGATTGAAAATAAAAAATAAAAGCAGCAGGAATAAAATAAGAACTGGTTAGTTTTGACCTGGTGACAGGTCCTCTGTACCTATAGTATCTTTAGTCGGTGACTGACGGGCTCCAAGTAGCAATGTGCCTAACAGTCACATTGTAGTGATCTAAAATACAGGTTAATAAATTATTTTTCCTTGAAATGTAATATGAAGCTGCTCGGCTCCTCATGGTGCAGAGTACAGACTACATGTTCAATGTGACGGCTTCCCTTACGTCCATGATTCTAGAATAGGATGTCCCGGCCACATCATTTACTCCATGTTTTCTATGTATTATTGCTTATTTCACTTTTTCATATTTTTTTTATTTTACTATTTCACCATGGCAACAAGAATTTTAAGTAAAAAAAGAAGATAGATGCAGCTGATATTTTACAAATGTAAGACCATATTTAATGGGTGCTTTAGGAGATGTGTTTTCTTTGATTCGGGTAGACATTAACAGGAGGAATCTTTAAGCACTTTTCAAAGACGGGAATACATTTCCAGATGAGGATCGTTAATAAATGTCTTCATTTTGAGAACCTGAGCTGCTGAAGCGAATGTAAAACATGACTTAGATTACAGAGCAGCCGTCCTGCGTACATCGCGTATAATCACATGTGAGGTTTCAAGTAGCGAAGTGACAGTCTGAATTAGACATGCAGCTGCCATTGTCAAATTCATATCTCCCCTGTTGTTTCCTACCCGCAGCACTCACACTCCTACTTTGTCATCATATATCAACTAGTGGGGGGCAGACCTTTTTTTTTAAACATGAAAGCAGACTATTCTACTGAAGTATGGCAGTCTTTAAGCTTCGGATGTCAGCTTCTTCATGAGGTAAAACTCGATGGTCCATGCCCAAGTCCCAGCAGGCAGAAGTTAATGTGACATGACTACACGCAGATTCCAGATTGGCCTGTATGCTCTTAAAGGACAGAAAAATTCTTGTCAGTCAGTTGCAAGTCACACATTTGCTGTCAGATCCTATGATTTCCTCCATTTCCTCTTACTCCTGCAGAGTTTACCATACCCCTGTGCACATGCAAATATAAGTAAGTATAACCCCTTCTCACGGGAGACGGCTAGGAAGTAGCAGTTATCTTGGTGGGAAAGTGGGACATTAGTTTAGCAAATGTCTCTGGTATTCTACATATTACTTCGTGAAACCTGTTGGCATCCTGCTGCTAGTCTAAAAGTAGTGGTAACAATGACAACTTATTATCAGACTTTAGTTTTTAGTCATCTTTTACTTATCAAAGTGAACATGAATTCAAAAAAGATATTTATATAAAAAAAAATATTATGTATAGGGGAGAGATTCTTGCAAGACGAGACGTAGCTGTACTTGTCCTCCCGGTGCTCTTACTGCAACAATCTATTCCTTGGTTGCCAATCCTTGTGAATCTCCCCCAAATTTTTGAATGGCCATTTCTTAACAATCCTTTCAAGGCTGTGGTTATCCCAGTTGCTTCGGCACCTTTTCCTACCACACTCTTTCCTTCCCCTCAACTTTCCATTAATATGCTTGGATACAGCCAGCTTCTTTAGCCACCTTTCGTGGCTTACCCTCCTTGCAGAGTGTGTCATTGACTGCCTCTGGACATCTGCCAAGTCAGCAGTCTTCTCCATGATTGTGGAGCCTAGTGGAACAGACTAGGGCTCAAATTTAAATGCTTAGGAAACCTATACAGGTGTTTTTTGTTAATTATTCTAATTTACTGAGATAATGACTTTTGGGTTTTCATTGGCTGTAAGCCATAATCATCAACATTAACAGAAATAAACATTGAAATAGATCACTCTGCTTGTAATGACTCTATATAATATATGAGTTTCACTTTTTGTATTGAAGAACTGAAATTAACTTTTTGATGAAATTCTAATTTTGTGAGAAGGACCTGTATGTTATTCTGAAAGCACCTCAGGGAAATGGAAACTGGTTAGTAGACAACACTATTGCAGATTTATAATTTTATCTTGCAGAAATCGGTGAAACATGTTGCTAGGTGTCGAGTTCCCGCCGCTGCACAGGGGGAATCTCGAACCATGTACACTGCGGTCTCCCATTCTTCTCCAGCCGCAGTGGAACCTGCTCAGTGGAGACATCGGTCCCAGCGTCTGGCTCAAGCTGACATTGTGCGACTGGTTACTGCTGCCTTTCCAGGCTCTGTCTTTGTGGCCAGTACTGATCAGCAGCAAGCAGGCCTTTCTGGGACTAAGTGCCGCTTTTCTCATACTGAGCATGCCCACGGGACGATCTCCCATTGGAGGTCAGGGATCACATGTTCAAGTACTGTTGTGGTTCCTATTGGACCACCTGGAAGCTACCGGTCTGCTATTGCTATAAAAGTTGTGCATGGCCCCTCGGCCATGCGCTAGTGTAAAATTGTCAACATGTGTGTGTAGATGAATGTCTGTCGATGGATGAAAGCTCCTTAATCATTCCCATTCCTTGTGTTGATCACTACTCACAAATGGTGGAAGCCCAACAGTGCTACCTGCACGCTCAGCACACGTTACAGTGTCTCTTTGCAGTGCCCGCCAGTGCGGCACCGTGCCCAGTCTGCGCTTTCCTGACAGTCGGTCAGTGTAGGGTGGGAATTCCCGCTTGGACTCTGCATTTGACTCAGGGCATCGTCAGGCGTGGGCTCAAAAACCACCGAGGGTCAGAGTGGGTCCAATCACCAGTTTAGTGGGGGTGATTCATAGGGATCCAATAGTGTCCTTCTGCTGCAGCCTGTGACTGCTAACAGGGCACAGCATTTTTGTGGCGACTCTGTGAAGCAACAGAGTTCGCTTCTATTCACACTAGGTGAGATCTAACCCACGTGTGAGCAAGCATCCGTCCGCCATTACTCAGCAGCAGGTGTTATCTCTGCACGGTGGACCCCGGACTGTGAACGCACCTCATTTTCTCTATTACTATTATTTGGTGCATTCCGCCAGTCCTAACATTACACTAGTGCCATGATCTGGCTCGTAATGGAGGACGAACAGCGATTACAACGGTACATCTGGAGGGTAGGTTGGCGGCTCTTGGGCGCACAACCTTGGCTGTGGTTGTTACCGTTGTCGCTGTCCAGGCTGCTAGCGTGGCTGCAGTCAGTCTGCTCACTGCCAACCCTGCTCCAACATTATCTCATCTCCCGTTACTGGACAAGTTTGATGGAGTCAGTGAGCTGTGTCGGGGATTCGTGAACCAGTGCACTATACATCTTGAGCTCCTGGCTGCATGTTTTCCCACGGAATGGGCTAGAGTGGGATTTATTATATCCCTTCTGTCGGGCAGGGCGTTGGAGTGGGCAATGCTGCTCTGGGAGCGTGGCGATCATGTGGTACAGAGTGCTCCCAGGTTCCTGGACACTCTGAAACAGGTCTTTATGGGACCACGCATCACCCATGATTCGGCGCTTCAACTGTTGGCATTGACACTGGGTTTGTCCTAGGTCAGCCATTTTGCCGTCCACTTCTGGACATTAGCATCTGAGCTGAAGTGGCCAGATAAAGTCCTGATTCCAGTGTTTTGGAGAGGACTGGCTGATCATATAAAGGACGCCGAGTAGACAGAGGTTTTGGTTGGCGCCTACCTTCGCCAAACCTTGGGAGTCACCTTTCCAGGCGTCTGAGCCCTATGAGGCCATTGAGGCATCTCAAGCAGCTCCTAAAGGTACCGTTACACTAAACGACTTACCAACGATCAAGACCAGTGATACGACCTGGCCGTGATCGTTGGTAAGTCGTTGTGTGGTCGCTGGGGAGCTGTCACACAGACAGCTCTCTCCGGCGACCAACGATCAGGGGAAAGACTTCGGCATCGTTGAAACTGTCTTCAACGATGCCAAAGTCTCTGGGCAACCAGGGTAAACATCAGGTTATTAAGCGCAGGGCCGCGCTTAGTAACCCGATATTTACCCTGGTTGCCATTGTAAAAGTAATAGAAAATAAACAGTACATACTCACATTCCGATGTCTGTCACGTCCCCCGGCGTCAGCTTCCCGCACTGACTGTGTCAGCGCCAGCCATAAAGCAGAGCACACTGTCACGGCCAGCGCTGACAGTCAGTGCAGGGAAGCTGACGGGGGGGGGGGCGTGACAGACATTGGAATGTGAGTATGTACTGGTTTTTTTTTTTACTTTTACAATGGTAACCAGGGCAAATATCGGGTTACTAAGCGCGGCCCTGCCCTTAGTAACCCGATATTTACCCTGGTTACCAGTGAACACATCGCTGGATCGGCGTTACACACGCCGATCCAGCGATGACAGCGGGTGATCAGCGACCAAAAAAAGGTCCTGATCATTCCCCAACGATCTCCCAGCAGGGGCCTGATTGTTGGTCGCTGTCACACATAACGAAATCGTTAGCGGGATCGTTGCTACGTCACAAAAGTGTGACGTTGCAACAATATCGTTAACGAAATCGTTATGTGTGAAGGTACCTTTACCCATCAAGTCTAAAGGGGCACAAAAAAAATTGGATCCCACACAGATCATCTGTATGACATCCCCTTTTTACTTATACATTTCCATTGTTAGCCTAGAAAACTGTATTTGACCATGTATATCTTTGAATGTAGATATAAATGGATCACCCACATATGTCACATGGATGTAAAATGCAGACACACAGATGACAATATTGATAAGTATCAGATGAAGATCGTCCGAGTTTTCTGGATGAAATTTAGATGATTTTTTCATACACTGGTCTGAAGCTGGACTTAACCCTTTAGAATCTCCTTGTCCACAGCAGAAATATCTGCATGTGGCCTACCAAGCAGTGCACTTCTAGAAACCCTACCGTACTGGCAATGTCACTATTTGTCACTATATTAAACCAAAAATTAATATATAGGGGATAAGGAAGGACACCTCTATAATTCTGTATTTGATGGAACATGCCACAATTTCTGCTCTGTCAGATTCTGCAGTCATTCCCCCAGGAGTGCCACATGCTCAAGAAGGTGATGATGATGTTGTGAGAGTTGGACTATCGATCTGCACATATGCCCCTTTGGGAATGACTCTTGTGTGAGATGTTGGGCGAAGACGCAGGTCACATGAAAAAGACTGGCAGCTGGCAGTGAATGATACAGAGACGCTGGAGAGCTGTAAGTGCCGGACCAAGCCCCCTGCATATGCAGCTCATTAACTTTAAATTTCACTGATGGATTTCTATAAAACAGAGTCATAGACTTATAAAATAAAGGTATGGACGTAAGTACAATTATGAGGACTTTATATACAGTGGGGCAAAAAAGTATTTAGTCAGTCAGCAATAGTGCAAGTTCCACCACTTAAAAAGATGAGAGGCGTCTGTAATTAGACCTCAACTATGGGAGACAAACTGAGAAAAAAAATCCAGAAAATCACATTGTCTGTTTTTTTAACATTTTATTTGCATATTATGGTGGAAAATAAGTATTTGGTCAGAAACAAAATTTCATCTCAATACTTTGTAATATATCCTTGGTTGGCAATGACAGAGGTCAAACGTTTTCTGTAAGTCTTCACAAGGTTGCCACACACTGTTGTTGGTATGTTGGCCCATTCCTCCATGCAGATCTCCTCTAGAGCAGTGATGTTTTTGGCTTTTCGCTTGGCAACACGGACTTTCAACTCCCTCCAAAGGTTTTCTATAGGGTTGAGATCTGGAGACTGGCTACGCCACTCCAGGACCTTGAAATGCTTCCTACGAAGCCACTCCTTCGTTGCCCTGGCGGTGTGCTTTGGATCATTGTCATGTTGAAAGACCCAGCCACGTTTCATCTTCAATGCCCTTGCTGATGGAAGGAGGTTTGCACTCAAAATCTCATGATACATAGCCCCATTCATTCTTTCATGTACCCGGATCAGTCGTGCTGGCCCCTTTGCAGAGAAACAGCCCCAAAGCATGATGTTTCCACCACCATGCTTTACAGTAGGTATGGTGTTTGATGGATGCAACTCAGTATTCTTTTACCTCCAAACACGACAAGTTGTGTTTCTACCAAACAGTTCAAGTTTGGTTTCATCAGACCATAGGACATTCTCCCAAAACTCCTCTGGATCATCCAAATGCTCTCTAGCAAACTTCAGACGGGCCCGGACATGTACTGGCTTAAGCAGTGGGACACGTCTGGCACTGCAGGATCTGAGTCCATGGTGGCGTAGTGTGTTACTTATGGTAGGCCTTGTTACATTGGTCCCTGCTCTCTGCAGTTCATTCACTAGGTCCCCCCGCGTGGTTCTGGGATTTTTGCTCACCGTTCTTGTGATCATTCTGACCCCACGGGGTGGGATTTTGCGTGGAGCCCCAGATCGAGGGAGATTATCAGTGGTCTTGTATGTCTTCCATTTTCTAATTATTGCTCCCACTGTTGATTTCTTCACTCCAAGCTGGTTGGCTATTGCAGATTCAGTCTTCCCAGCCTGATGCAGGGCTACAATTTTGTTTCTGGTGTCCTTTGACAGCTCTTTGGTCTTCACCATAGTGGAGTTTGGAGTCAGACTGTTTGAGGGTGTGCACAGGTGTCTTTTTATACTGATAACTAGTTTAAACAGGTGCCATTACTACAGGTAATGAGTGGAGGAAAGAGGAGACTCTTAAAGAAGAAGTTACAGGTCTGTGAGAGCCAGAAATCTTGATTGTTTGTTTCTGACCAAATACTTATTTTCCACCATAATATGCAAAAAAAATGATTAAAAAACAGACAATGTGATTTTCTGGATTTTTTTTTCTCAGTTTGTCTCCCATAGTTGAGGTCTACCTATGATGTAAATTACAGATGCCTCTCATCTTTTTAAGTGGTGGAACTTGCACTGTTGCTGACTGACTAAATACTTTTTTGCCCCACTGTAGATGGTGCTAATTTGAGGTCTAAAAATCGACTGATGGTACCCTGTAAGTATAAAAAAAGGTAGTAAAACACTTAAATTAATTGTTTATCTCATAAGTGAAAAACACCAAAAAAGGACACATTCAAGAAAAAACACCAAAGACAGGCAAAAATGCTTACCTGTCTAAATAGGCCTCAATACAAATGCACAAGCAGGGTGCAGCGGACCCAAACAAAATAGCAAATGCACAGGTGCAATACCTAATGAAACAGCCAGCCTTCAATAAGGGTTTGGCCGTGTGGTACACCAATGCACTAAGATAAAATACTCTGTATGTGGCGTGTTCACACAAGGAATACAAAGCATCTGGCTACAGCCAGACCCTTGGCGTGGGTTGCCAGCTTCCATATTATGGCCCTAATATCAACTAATACCTTACATATATTTATATGGTCTTTTTTTGCACGTATATTTTTTGCAGGGTGCAGCTGGGCCCAAATTGTTCTGTACATTGTGGCCTCTGTTCGCACGGGATGCATTTTAGCACTGGGCAGCCCGCCATATGGCGTCATTAATAGGCTGTAGCCAGATGCTTTGTATTATCTTAGTGCATTGGTGTACCACACGGCCAAACCCTTATTGAAGGCTGGCTGTTTCATTAGGTATTGCACCTGGGCATTTGCTATTTTGTTTGGGTCCGCTGCACCCTGCTTGTGCATTTGTATTGAGGCCTATTTAGACAGGTAAGCATCTTTGCCTGTCTTTGGTGTTTTTTATCTCATAAGTGATATAATAATATTAGCAATCTTCAAGTAAGGACAAAGAGAAGGCTGAAACTTCCAACAAATAGCTGATACAAACAGTACAAAGTCAGTCAACGTTGACCCATCGATGGAAAATATAGATATACATACTAACCAGTCAAATTAATGGTCAATTATGTAATGGATATCTGGTTTATGTCACAAAAGTATAAGTCAAAATAATGGAACTGAGACTAAAAAAATGGTTCCGGCCATCGATATTTTAACACATGTACACAACCAAAAGCATATACATCAGTATCAAATATATGTACCCTACAAAAAAATAGCGAGTAGAGCAAGTAGAATGTAATCATTAATATAGAGTACCATATAAACCAGTCTAAGAAAAAAAGTTTCAAAAGTAAAAAGACATAAAGCAAAAATGCTCAATTGTTACAATATATGAGATACTGTAATAATAGTACAAAATTAACATGCAAATGTGCTAGCGATAATAAAGAAAATGAATACAAATAATTATCGAAATTAACTCTAGCACTTTACATACTTGGATGGTACCAGCATCAATTTGTCTTTTAGCTAAGCCTTCATCTAGGGGTATATATTTCATCTGGAATATGTAGAGCCATATTTGCAAATGTAAATCACTTAAATAAACGAGAAAAATGCAAAATATTCACAGCTTTTCAATTCATTTTTATCAAAGTAAAACAATAATAGTTATAATGTGTTTTCCTGTGGTAATAATAGAAGAGCTAATGACATCCATACAGATTTGCACCCTCTCCTAGAGTGTGTTAGCGGAGATAATTAGATCTATACATTTAGTGAAACCAGGGTCATTACCTTCAAATGAGGTACAGTTGCTCATCTGAGTACCTACAATTAGACCTCTGTGTTGTCTCCTACTCTATTAGAATACAATTATCTTGTTTGTACTACATGCTGCAGATAAACCCTCCATGATCACAAGGGAATGGAATAAAATACATTATATTCTGACAGTGAGAGACTTTACAGTCAGTGGTTATTTTTTTTTTCTAGGCTGAATTATACACTTTTTTGCCAAGACCCCCAACATATGGTCGTAATATTGATACTGATATTGTACTTATGTATATATCTTGCAGCTTGCCGTGGGCCCATACTTCTGAAGTGTCATGAGTGGATAATATTGAACCATGAAAAGTCCATTTGTCGCCACTAGTGATGAGCGAGCGTGCTTGGATAAGATGATATCTGAGCATGATCGTGTCTTAATCGATTATTTCCGGCGTTCTAAAAAAATGCTCGAATCGCCGCGGCTAGAGTTGAGCGACCTTGACCTTTTTAGAGTCGAGCCGGGTTTTGCGAAACCCGACTATGTCCAAAGTCGGGTCGAGTGAAATCGGCCGATTATGACGTAAAGTCGGGATCGACCGAAACACGAAACCCAATGCAAGTCAATGGGGCAGCATAGTCGGCAGTGAGTGGGGGCCAGGAAAACACCTAGAGTGCCCATTTTAATGTCAAAACCATCCATTCTTCTTAATGAAGCTTGTTAAGCGTAATTTACCTTATAATAATTGGAAGGCATTTGAAATTGGGGGTCATTTGGCTAAAGTTGTGGGGGGTAGGGCTGGTTCAAGTAATTAGTGGGCCCAGGAAATCTGGACCACGTCACGGCAGTGGAGCAGGGAGAGGTAAGTATTTCAACTTTGCAAGTGCTGTGAACCTGAGCAAGCAGGGGGGGCCCACTCGTTGGCATTGGCACTGGCACAGGGCCCCTCAAAGTACAGCGGTGTGTTTGCACGGCGGGGGCGCCTCCCACCGGCAGCAACACTTTTGCGTACTATGAGAGGCCCTGTGCCAGTGACGTCGCCAACTAGTATTCCTCCCCCCACCTGATGAAGGAACCTGCACTTTCATCTGCACCTTCCTCTTTGTCCCCGTGTAAGGTGGTATGGTATGCGGGAAGAGCAACCTGACTTTCAGCAGGGTCACAATGTTGTTGTGTAGCGTGCACGGGGAATGTTGCGTTATGGGTCAATGTACCAGCAGACTCATCTATCACTGGCTGGGCAATGGGCACGATGAAGTGGAAACACAGATATAGGCCCAAAGAAGAAAGTGGGCTAAATGCAGTTCAAAATTGGTAACACAGGAATAACCAGGGGGCATTGCAGTGGAGGACAACTGGAATGAGAGGCTGACACAGAGAGTAGGGCCAAATCAGTAAGTAGTCGAAATGCAGTTCAAAATTGGCAACCGTAGTAAACAGGCGGAACAGCTTTGTTCAGTGGAGGAGAACAGCAAGGAGTGGCAGACACCGATAGTAGGCCCCAACCCAACTAGTAGGCCAAATGCAGTCTAACATTAACAACTACTTAACGAGAGGCTGAAAATGGTATTTCAGGACAGGAAACCAGGAGAACAGCAAGGAGTGGCAGACACCGATAGTAGGCCCCAAACCAACTAGTACGCCAAATGCAGTTGTTCCATTTAACCACAATTTAATGAGAGCCTGAAGATAGAAGCTCAGGAAAGGCAACCTGGGGAACACCTTGGAGTGTAACACACCATCTCTCTCCACCCCATACCCATTTTGTAGGCCTAATGCTGTGTACTTTTCTACAACTACTAAACGAGAGTCGGAAGACCGAAGCAATGGCAAGGAAACCTGGGGAACACCTTGGAGTGTAACACACCATCTCTCTCCACCCCATACCCAATTTGTAGGCCTAATGCAGCCTACTTTCCGACACCTACTAA
This sequence comes from Ranitomeya imitator, assembly GCF_032444005.1. Lineage (NCBI taxonomy): Eukaryota > Metazoa > Chordata > Amphibia > Anura > Dendrobatidae > Ranitomeya > Ranitomeya imitator. Next base: position 374,438,714 of record NC_091284.1, on the reverse strand, counting down.
ACGAGAGCATGAAGATCGAAGCTCAGGAAAGGCAACCTGGGGAACACCTTGGAGTGTAACACACCATCTCTCTCCACCCCATACCCATTTTTTAGGCCTAATGCAGTGTACTTTTCTACAACTACTAAACGAGAGTCGGAAGACCGAAGCAATGGCAAGGAAACCTGGGGAACACCTTGGAGTGTAACACACCATCTCTCTCCACCCCATTCCCCATTTTTTAGGCCTAATGCAGCCTACTTTCCGACACCTACTAAACGAGAGCATGAAGATCGAAGCTCAGGAAAGGCAACCTGGGGAACACCTTGGAGTGTAACACACCATCTCTCTCCACCCCATACCCATTTTGTAGGCCTAATGCTGTGTACTTTTCTACAACTACTAAACGAGAGTCGGAAGACCGAAGCAATGGCAAGGAAACCTGGGGAACACCTTGGAGTGTAACACACCATCTCTCTCCACCCCATACCCAATTTGTAGGCCTAATGCAGCCTACTTTCCGACACCTACTAAACGAGAGCATGAAGATCGAAGCTCAGGAAAGGCAACCTGGTGAAAACCTTGGAGTGTAACACAACCTGTCTCTACACCCCATACCAAATTTGTAGGCCTAATGCAGCGTAGTTTCCACCAACTACTAAACGAGAGCCGGAAGATCGAAGCTCATGAAAGGCAACCCGGGGAACACCTTGGAGTGTAACACAACCTCTCTCTACACCACGAAAGGGCTGATTCTTAGGAAGGAAGGCTGTTGTAAATAAGCATTGCGCGTCCGAGGGTGATTATATTCTTATTCGGTATCTACTCACCCTCGGACGCGCCATGCTTCTTGATTTGTAATTAATGTTTATTTGCAATGTGCTTTTGACTTACTCAATTATTTTTTTAATTATTGATTTTATTAAATTAATAGTTTAACATCTTATTGGAAATAATTTAAAGGAGACGCGACAGGACAACACTCGGTGGATGCCATATCTGTGTTAACAACTCCAAAAAACTTTCAGTTAACTTCTTGCAGGAGAAAGAAATTGTAGCTGTTGGACCTTTGTAGTACAGTTCCAGATATTTGTTGTGTGTTTGTTTTGATTGTTAAAATGTCTGCATTTGAGATCTCAACACGATCTTATTTTTTATAATCAAATTAATTTTTTAAATATTTTATTAGGTTGGTTCAAGGGGTACACGGGCCGCAGTAGACAGGTCAGTGGAGGCCTAGTGGAAGGAGGGACCGCAGATGCGCCACTGTTTCACCCATACACAATTAGTAGGCCTAATGCAGCGTAGTTTCCAACAGCTACTAAACGAGAGCCGGAAGATCGAAGCTCAGGAAAGGCAACCTGGGGAACACCTTGGAGTGTAACACAACCTCTCTCTACACCACGGAAGGGCTGATTCTTAGGAAGGAAGGCTGTTGTAAATAAGCATTGCGCGTCCGAGGGTGATTATATTCTTATTCGGTATCTACTCACCCTCGGACGCGCCATGCTTCTTGATTTGTAATTAATGTTTATTTGCAATGTGCTTTTGACTTACTCAATTATTTTTTTAATTATTGATTTTATTAAATTAATAGTTTAACATCTTATTGGAAATAATTTAAAGGAGACGCGACAGGACAACACTCGGTGGATGCCATATCTGTGTTAACAACTCCAAAAAACTTTCAGTTAACTTCTTGCAGGAGAAAGAAATTGTAGCTGTTGGACCTTTGTAGTACAGTTCCAGATATTTGTTGTGTGTTTGTTTTGATTGTTAAAATGTCTGCATTTGAGATCTCAACACGATCTTATTTTTTCTAATCAAATTAATTTTTTTTATATTTAATGATGTTGGTTCAAGGGGTACACGGGCAGCAATAGACAGGTCAGTGGAGGCCTAGTGGAAGGAGTGACGGCAGACAGGCATCAAAGGCCTAACATTGGGCTGGCTGTAGGCAAGTTAAAATTGGTTCCAGGGGAACACGGCCATCAGTGGCCTGGTCAGTGTAGTTGTAGTTGAAAGAACGGGACGCAGACAGGCTTCGAAGGCCTAACATAATAACATAGGGCTGGCTGTAGGCAAGTTAAAATTGGTTCCAAGGGAACACGGCCATCAGTGGCCTGGTCAGTGTAGTTGTAGTTGAAAGAACGGGACGCAGACAGGCTTCGAAGGCCTAACATAACAAACTTGGGCTGGCTGTAGGCACTTTTAAATTTGTTCCAGGGGTACATGGGCAGCAGTGTATGGTCAGTGGAAGTCTAGTGGAAGGAGTGACCGCAGACAGGCTTCCAAGGCCTAACATAACAAACTTGGGCTGGCTGTAGGCACTTTTAAATTGGTTCCAGGGGTACACGGGCAGCAGTGGTCTGGTCAGTGGAAGTCTAGTGGAAGGAGTGACCGCAGACAGGCTTCCAAGGCCTAACATAACAAACTTGGGCTGGCTGTAGGCACTTTTAAATTGGTTCCAGGGGTACACGGGCAGCAGTGGTCTGGTCTGTGGAAGTCTAGTGGAAGGAGTGACCGCAGACAGGCTTCGAAGGCCTAACATAACAAACTTGGGCTGGCTGTAGGCACTTTTAAATTGGTTCCAGGGGTACACGGGCAGCAGTGGTCTGGTCAGTGGAAGTCTAGTGGAAGGAGTGACCGCAGACAGGCTTCCAAGGCCTAACATAACAAACTTGGGCTGGCTGTAGGCACTTTTAAATTGGTTCCAGGGGTACACGGGCAGCAGTGGTCTGGTCAGTGGAAGTCTAGTGGAAGGAGTGACCGCAGACAGGCTTCGAAGGCCTAACATAACAAACTTGGGCTGGCTGTAGGCACTTTTAAATTGGTTCCAGGGGTACACGGGCAGCAGTGGTCTGGTCTGTGGAAGTCTAGTGGAAGGAGTGACCGCAGACAGGCTTCGAAGGCCTAACATAACAAACTTGGGCTGGCTGTAGGCACTTTTAAATTGGTTCCAGGGGTACACGGGCAGCAGTGGTCTGGTCAGTGGAAGTCTAGCGGAAGGAGTGACCGCAGACAGGCTTCCAAGGCCTAACATAACAAACTTGGGCTGGCTGTAGGCACTTTTAAATTGGTTGCAGGGGTACACGGGCAGCAGTGGTCTGGTCAGTGGAAGTCTAGTGGAAGGAGTGACCGCAGACAGGCTTCCAAGGCCTAACATAACAAACTTGGGCTGGCTGTAGGCACTTTTAAATTGGTTCCAGGGGTACACGGGCAGCAGTGGTCTGGTCAGTGGAAGTCTAGTGGAAGGAGTGACCGCAGACAGGCTTCCAAGGCCTAACATAACAAACTTGGGCTGGCTGTAGGCACTTTTAAATTGGTTCCAGGGGTACACGGGCAGCAGTGGTCTGGTCTGTGGAAGTCTAGTGGAAGGAGTGACCGCAGACAGGCTTCGAAGGCCTAACATAACAAACTTGGGCTGGCTGTAGGCACTTTTAAATTGGTTGCAGGGGTACACGGGCAGCAGTGGTCTGGTCAGTGGAAGTCTAGTGGAAGGAGTGACCGCAGACAGGCTTCCAAGGCCTAACATAACAAACTTGGGCTGGCTGTAGGCACTTTTAAATTGGTTGCAGGGGTACACGGGCAGCAGTGGTCTGGTCAGTGGAAGTCTAGTGGAAGGAGTGACCGCAGACAGGCTTCCAAGGCCTAACATAACAAACTTGGGCTGGCTGTAGGCACTTTTAAATTGGTTCCAGGGGTACACGGGCAGCAGTGGTCTGGTCAGTGGAAGTCTAGTGGAAGGAGTGACCGCAGACAGGCTTCGAAGGCCTAACATAACAAAATTGGGCTGACTGTAGGCACTTTTAAATTGGTTCCAGGGTAACACGGCCAGCAGTGGCCTGGTCAGTGTAGTAGTTGTAGAAAGAAGGGACCGCAGACAGGCTTCGAAGGCCTAACATAACAAAAATGTCAAAACAATGGTATTGTCAGTGCCAGGCATTGAAGGATGTCAGCGCCTAGACTACACATTGGTGAAGCTGTGAGAGATAATTTTGCTAGTGGTAGAGCACTGTTTGAGCTGGGGGGGGGGAACTGTCTTGTGGCCGGCGGTACAGGCACAGGGCCCCTCATATTACAACGGTGTGTCTGACATTGGGTGCGCACCACCACCGCCAGAGACACTTTATTGTACTATGAGGGACCCAGTGGCAGTGCCGTCGACCAAAAGCGGCCACACCCACCTCTTCAGACAAACAGCACTCTCAAGGGTCCAAGCGCAAAGTGGCGATAGCACGGCCCCGTGTGGGGAGTTTGGCCATTTCGTGAGGTGGAAACATGTCGTATGCTGGACAATCAGGTGAAGAAAATTACGAGATTGGAAAAGTCATTCAGAATAGTCCACAGGCAAGACCTTTTCATAGGAAAGCTAGGTGTCAGCCGGGCAGGGTGGGGCAAAAGATTTTGAAATCCAGTTGTGGTTCATTTTAATGAAGGTTAGATCATCTACATTTTGGGTAGCCAGACGAGTCCTTTTTTCTGTTAGTATTGAACCTGCAGCACTGAATACTCTTTCTGATAGGACACTAGCTGCCGGGCAAGCAAGCTCCTGCAATGCATATTCTGCCAATTCTGGCCAGGTGTCTAATTTGGATGCCCAGTAATCAAATGGGAATGACGGTTGAGGGAGAACGTCGATAAGGGATGAAAAATAGTTTGTAACCATACTGGACAAATGTTGTCTCCTGTCACTTTGAATTGATGCTGCAGTACCTGTCCTGTCTGCGGTCATAGAAAAATCACTCCACAACCTGGTCAGAAAACCCCTCTGGCCAACGCCACTTCTGATTTCTGCCCCTCTAACACCTCTGGTCTGCTGGCCCCTGGAGCTCGTGTGAGAACGATCACGGGCGCTGTGTGCAGGGAATGCCAGAAGCAAACGGTCAACAAGAGTTGATTGTTTTGTTGCTAATATTAGTTCCAAGTTCTCATGTGGCATAATATTTTGCAATTTGCCTTTATAGCGAGGATCAAGGAGGCAGGCCAACCAGTAATCGTCATCGTTCATCATTTTTGTAATGCGTGTGTCCCTTTTGAGGATACGCAAGGCATAATCCGCCATGTGGGCCAAAGTTCCCGTTGTCAAATCTGCGGTTGTGCTTGGTTGAGGGGCAGTTGCAGGCAAATCTACGTCACTTGTGTCCCTCAAAAAACCAGAACCCGGCCTTGCCACGCCACCAATTTCCCGTGCCCCCGGGAAAGCTTCCTCATTAAAAATATACTCATCCCCATCATCCTCCTCATCCTCCACCTCCTCTTCGCCCGGTACCTCGTCATGTACACTGCCCTGACCAGACAATCGCTGACTGTCATCAAGGCTTTCCTCTTCCTCTGGTGCAGACGCCTGATCCTTTATGTGCGTCAAACTTTGCATCAGCAGACGCATTAGGGGGATGCTCATGCTTATTATGGCGTTGTCTGCACTAACCAGCCGTGTGCATTCCTCAAAACACTGAAGGACTTGACACATGTCTTGAATCTTCGACCACTGCACACCTGACAACTCCATGTCTGCCATCCTACTGCCTGCCCGTGTATGTGTATCCTCCCACAAAAACATAACAGCCCGCCTCTGTTCGCACAGTCTCTGAAGCATGTGCAGTGTTGAGTTCCACCTTGTTGCAACGTCTATGATGAGGCGATGCTGGGGAAGGTTCAAAGAACGCTGATAGGTCTGCATACGGCTGGAGTGTACAGGCGAACGGCGGATATGTGCGCAAAGTCCACGCACTTTGAGGAGCAGGTCGGATAACCCCGGATAACTTTTCAGGAAGCACTGCACCACCAGGTTTAAGGTGTGAGCCAGGCAAGGAATGTGTTTCAGTTGGGAAAGGGAGATGGCAGCCATGAAATTCCTTCCGTTATCACTCACTACCTTGCCTGCCTCAAGATCTACAGTGCCCAGCCACGACTGCGTTTCTTGCTGCAAGAACTCGGACAGAACTTCCGCGGTGTGTCTATTGTCGCCCAAACACTTCATAGCCAATACAGCCTGCTGACGTATGCCAGTAGCTGCCCCATAATGGGAGACCTGGTGTGCAACAGTGGCAGGTGCGGATGGAGTGTTTGTGCGACTGCGGTCTGTGGACGAGCTCTTGCTTCTGCAGGAGGACGAGGAGGAGGAGGAGGAGGAGGGGGTGCGAACGGCTACAGACAACTGTTTACTAGACCGTGGGCTAGGCAGAACTGTCCCAAACTTGCTGTCCCCTGTGGACCCTGAATCCACCACATTTACCCAGTGTGCCGTGATGGACACGTAACGTCCCTGGCCATGCCTACTGGTCCATGCATCTGTTGTCAGGTGCACCTTTGTGCTCACAGATTGCCTGAGTGCATGGACGATGCGCTCTTTAACATGCTGGTGGAGGGCTGGGATGGCTTTTCTGGAAAAAAAGTGTCGACTGGGTAGCTCGTAGCGTGGTACAGCGTAGTCCATCAGGTCTTTGAAAGCTTCGCTTTCAACTAACCGGTAGGGCATCATCTCTAACGAGATTAGTCTAGCTATGTGGGCGTTCAAACCCTGTGTACGCGGATGCGAGGCTAAGTATTTCCTTTTTCTAACCATAGTCTCATGTAGGGTGAGCTGGACTGGAGAGCTGGAGATCGTGGAACTAGCGGGGGTGCCGGTGGACATGGCAGACTGAGAGACGGTGGGAGATGGTATTGTTGCCGCCGGTGCCCTAGATGCAGTGTTTCCTACTACGAAACTGGTGATTCCCTGACCCTGACTGCTTTGGCCTGGCAAAGATACCTGCACAGATACAGCAGGTGGTGCGCTAAATGGTGGTCCTACACTGCCGGAAGGGATGTTGCGTTGATGACTAGCTTCATTGGCCGAGGGTGCAACAACCTTAAGGGACGTTTGGTAGTTAGTCCAAGCTTTCAAATGCATGGTGGTTAAATGTCTATGCATGCAACTAGTATTGAGACTTTTCAGATTCTGACCTCTGCTTAAGGAAGTAGAACATTTTTGACAGATGACTTTGCGCTGATCAATTGGATGTTGTTTAAAAAAATGCCAGACTGCACTCTTTCTAGCATCGGATACCTTTTCAGGCATTGCAGACTGAGCTTTAACCGGATGGCCACGCTGTCCTCCACCAGGTTTTGGCTTTGCCACGCGTTTTGGGCAAGATACGGGCCCGGCAGATGGAACCTGTGGCGATGTTGATGCCTGCTGCGGCCCCTCCTCCTCCTCTGCTTCAGAACTGCTGCCGCCTGCACCCTGTTCCCCCAATGGCTGCCAATCGGGGTCAAGAACTGGGTCATCTAATAACTCTTCTTGTACCTCCTGCGCAACTTCGTCTGTGTCACCGTGTCGTTCGGTGGTATAGCGTTCGTGATGGGGCAACATAGTCTCATCAGGGTCTGATTCTTGATCAGCACCCTGCGAGGGCAATGTTGTGGTCTGAGTCAAAGGACCAGCATAGTAGTCTGGCTGTGGCTGTGCGTCAGTGCACTCCATGTCAGATTCAATTTGTAATGGGCATGGACTGTTAACTGCTTCACTTTCTAAGCCAGGGACGGTATGTGTAAAGAGCTCCATGGAGTAACCCGTTGTGTCGCCTGCTGCATTCTTCTCTGTTGTTGTTTTTGCTGAAGAGGACAAGGAAGTGACTTGTCCCTGACCGTGAACATCCACTAACGACGCGCTGCTTTTACTTTTACCAGTTTCACGAGAGGAGGCAAAAGAGCTAGAGGCTGAGTCAGCAAGATAAGCCAAAACTTGCTCTTGCTGCTCCGGCTTTAAAAGCGGTTTTCCTAATCCCAGAAAATGGAGCGTTCGAGGCCTTGTGTAGCCGGACGATGAACCTGGCTCCACAGCTCCAGACTTAGGTGCAATATTTTTTTCCCCACGACCACCTGATGCTCCACCACTACCACTACCCTCATTACCAGCTGACAATGAACGCCCCCGGCCACGACCTCTTCCACTAGACTTCCTCATTGTTTTAAAAACGTAACCAAACTAACGTTATTTGTTGCAGTCACACAACTTACACGGTGAGCTATAACTTCAGTATGATTTTGCTACCCCTTTACAGGTTGGTGAGACCACAGCGAAAATCAGGCCCAATGTTACACACTCTTTTTTTGGTGGCTGCAAATTAGAGAGATGCCCCACACGCAGGACTGTCACTGAAGCACAAATGTTAATATTAATGTCACACTATTATTTTTTTTTTAGTTTTATTTTTTTCAGGAACACTTTAGAAACCCCCCAAAAAAAAAAAAATAGATTTTTGCAGGGAGAATTTAGAAAACAAATGTAACAAACTATATGCTTTCTATGGGCCACTGAGTGAGAGATGACGCACACAGGAATCAGGAGTGGCACACAAGCCCAGAGGCCAATATTTTTCTACCAATGATTGATGGAGTTATTTTCTCTGGTAGATTTTGGAACCCAAATCAAGGAAAAAAAATATAGGCTTTCTATGGACCACAATTGGAGAGAGAGAGAGAGAGAGAGAGAGAGATGGCACACCCAGGAGTCAAGACTGGCACACAAGCAGAAAGGCCAATATTAATCTCCCATTTTTTTGGGGGGTTTGTTTTTTTTTTTTTTTTTTTTTTTTTTTTCAGGGAGACTTTAGAAAAAAAAATAATAAAAAAAATATGATTTTATCAGGAAGAATTTAGAAACCAAATAAAATAAAATTATTTTTTCAGGGAGAATTTATAAAACAAATAAAAACAAAAATAGGCGTTCTATGGCCCACTGACTGAGAGATGACGCACACAGGAGTCAGGAGTGGCACACAAGCCCAGAGGCCAATATTTTTCTACCAATGATTGATGTAGTTATTTTCTCTGGTAGATTTTGGAACCCAAATCAAGGAAAAAAAATATAGGCTTTCTATGGACCACAATTGGAGAGAGAGAGAGAGAGAGAGAGAGGGCACACCCAGGAGTCAAGACTGGCACACAAGCAGAAAGGCCAATATTAATCTCCCACTGTTTTTTTTTTGTTTTTTTTTCAGGGAGACTTTAGAAAAAAAAATAATAAAAAAAATATGATTTTATCAGGAAGAATTTAGAAACCAAATAAAATAAAATGATTTTTTCAGGGAGAATTTATAAAAAAAATAAAAACAAAAATAGGCGTTCTATGGCCCACTGACTGAGAGATGACGCACACAGGAGTCAGGAGTGGCACACAAGCCCAGAGGCCAATATTTTTCTACCAATGATTGATGTAGTTATTTTCTCTGGTAGATTTTAGAACCCAAATCAAGGAAAAAAAATATAGGCTTTCTATGGACCACAATTGGAGAGAGAGAGAGAGAGAGAGAGAGAGAGATGGCACACCCAGGAGTCAAGACTGGCACACAAGCAGAAAGGCCAATATTAATCTCCCACTGTTTTTTTTGGTTGTTTTTTTTTTTTTTTTTTCAGGGAGACTTTAGAAAAAAAAATAATAAAAAAAATATGATTTTATCAGGAAGAATTTAGAAACCAAATAAAATAAAATGATTTTTTCAGGGAGAATTTAGAAAACAAATAAAACCAAAAATAGGCGTTCTATGGCCCACTGACTGAGAGAGAGAGAGAGAGAGAGATGGAACGCTAAGTACTGGCACACAAGCCCAAAGGGCAATATTAATCTCCCTTTTTTTTTCCAGGGAGAATTTCTAAAACCCAAAAAAAAAAAAAAATAGGCTTTCTATGGCCCACTATTTGTGAGAGAGATGGGACGCTCAGGACTGGCACAGATGGCACGCTCACAACTGGCACACAAGCCCAGAGGCCAATATTAATCTCCCTTTTTTTCAGGGAGAATTTATAAAACCAAAAAAAAAATTAAATAGGCTTTCTATGGCCCACTATTTGTGAGAGAGATGGCACGCTCAGGACTGGCACAGATGGCACGCTCACAACTGGCACACAAGCCCAGAGGCCAATATTAATCTCCCTTTTTTCAGGGAAAATTTATAAAACAAAAAAAAAAATTAAATAGGCTTTCTATGGCCCACTATTTGTGAGAGAGATGGCACGCTCAGGACTGGCACAGATGGCACGCTCACAACTGGCACACAAGCCCAGAGGCCAATATTAATCTCCCTTTTTTTCAGGGAGAATTTATAAAACCAAAAAAAAAATTAAATAGGCTTTCTATGGCCCACTATTTGTGAGAGAGATGGCACGCTCAGGGCTGGCACAGATGGCACGCTCAGGACTGGCACACAAGCCCAGAGGCCAATATTAATCTCCCTTTTTTTCAGGGAGAATTTATAAAACCCAAAAAAAAATAAAATAGGCTTTCTATGGCCCACTATTTGTGAGAGAGATGGCACACTCAGGACTGGCACACAAGCCCAAAGGCCAATATTAATCTCCCACTGTATTTTTATCAGGGAGAATTTATACACCCCACAAAAAAAAATACAGAAAAATGAAAAGGCTTTCTATGGCCCACTATGTGAGAGAGATGGCACACACAGGGATGGCACTCTAGCAGAAATGCCAAATTGCCAATCTTAATCTCCCACCAAAAAAAAAAAAAAAAAAAAAAACAGGGAATGTCCTACAATTACTATCTCCCTGCCTGCAGTAATCTCAGCCAGGTATGGCAGGCAGCTACTATCTCCCTGCCTGCAGTAATCTCAGCCAGGTATGGCAGGCAGCAATAAGGAGTGGACTGATGCACAAATGAAATAAAAAGTGTGGACAAACAAAAAAGATAGCTGTGCAGAAAGGAAGGAACAAGAGGATTTGTGCTTTGAAAAAAGCAGTTGGTTTGCACAGCGGCGTACACACAGCAATGCAGCTATCAGGGAGCCTTCTAGGGCAGCCCAATGAGCTACAGCGCTGAGGGAAAAAAAAAAAAAAAAAAACTTCCACTGTCCCTGCACACCGAGGGTGGTGTTGGACAGTGCAAATCGCTGCAGCACAAGCGGTTTTGTGGTTAATGGACCCTGCCTAAGCGCTATCCCTGCTTCTGACAAAGCGGCAGCAACCTCTCCCTAAGCTCAGATCAGCAGCAGTAAGATGGCGGTCGGCGGGAACGCCTCTTTATAGCCCCTGTGACGTCGCAGACAGCAAGCCAATCACTGCAATGCCCTTCTCTAAGATGGTGGGGACCAGGACCTATGTCATCACGCTGCCCACACTCTGCGTTTACCTTCATTGGCTGAGAAATGGCGCTTTTCGCGTCATTGAAACGCGACTTTGGCGCGAAAGTCGCGTACCGCATGGCCGACCCCGCACAGGGGTCGGATCGGGTTTCATGAAACCCCGACTTAGCCAAAAGTCGGCGACTTTTGAAAATGTTCGACCCGTTTCGCTCAACCCTAGCCGCGGCTGCATGTCTCGCGACTCTTCGACAGCCGCAACACACGTAGAGATTGCCTAGCAAACAACCTCAGAGAGGTAAGCATTTTTTTCGAGCACACAGAAAATGTTCGATTAGGACACGAGCGTGCTGGGATATACACCTGATCTGAACATGCTCGCTGATCACTGCTCACCACACATGGATGGTGCACATCTCTTTGACAAGGCGTTGAATTTTGGAATCTTGTAAAAAGAAAATATCAAATTTGGATTATATTTGCTATAGGTAATGTCAAAATTTGATGTGCCTAATAGAAATTTATATTACGAATACATTTTTTCTAACTCAGAATAAGTACGAACTGGCAAAAAAATGTTGGCACACTTACTTATTGGGTCACCATTGCGAAAAGGTTAAAGAAAATGTAACCATATGTCTCCATGACATCTTTTAATTCAATGCACTTTTCAAAGACATTTTTTTACAGGACAGGAACATCTATCTCTTCTGTTGTAGATGTCAGGGTTAATCTGATGTCATCAATTCTCATTTTACAGCACTATCCAAGGACAGATTTAGTCAATAATAAATGGATAGGTCAGCATAACCTCAACATGGTCAGCGGTGTTACAAGTCAAGCCACGTCTCCAATACACAAATTTAGATCAAACAGAACATAGACAAATAGTGACATTACCTTGTTTATAGATTTTACGAGCACTTAATTAACATATACTGCACCAGTCAATGAGATGTACAGGACAATATAAATATAGCAAAAGAAGAGAGTCACTACATCATAGTCTAGAGCAAGAAGAATTGATAGAGTTCTACAGGTAGCAGCAAAAACATATATTTGTAGATTTCGGTTCCAGTCCTCACTGCCCAAAGGCCAATACAAAATAATATACCTGAACAATTAAAGCAAAATGTTTATTACTTTATCAGTGTTTCAATACATATCAGTAGCACATACAACAATTTCGACCCAGTTTTTCATAGGCTGGAAAAAAAAATCTACTACTTCTAGTAACCAAAACTAGACAAAAACAGACCCATAATAGAAAAAAAAACTAATTTAGAAAAACCTTATAGGAGTATCCAAAATATGAAAAAATCTATAAATAACTCCCTAAAAAAAATAAATACCAAACAGTCAATAACATAAATTAATACAAATGTTATTAATTGCACAAAATTATACGTGCAAATCCTAGAGGAAAAAAATAATGCATAATAATAATAATAATCTTTATTTTTATATAGCGCTAACATATTCCGCAGCGCTTTACGGTTTGCACACATTATCATCGCTGTTCCCGTTGGGGCTCACAATCTAGAATTCCTATCAATATATCTTTGGAATGTGGGAGGAAACCGGAGTACCCGGAGGAAACCCACGCAAACACGAGGAAAACATACAAACTCCTTGCATTGAAAAACCCAATAAAATCTCAAAAAAGAGAAGGTAGTATAGTCAGTGATTATCATCAGTAACACATATAATAAATTAATCACCCAATGAAAGTTTGGCACATGCATAAATATATGAACACATTATAACAATAGGGACCTAGAACATGATTATAAAAATAAATCCCATGATAACTATAGGAACCTCAATTGTATCAAAGACCCTTCAAAATGAAAAAGCTCTAAGCAGGATAAAGTGGTGCAAAAGCGCCATGTTACGTTCAACACTTGAATATATGAGTAAAAGGCTCAATTCATATTCATATAAAACTAACTTGTGAGGAAAACCCTTCACAGCTAGAGCTAAGTGCACTAGTGAAGAGGCCTACATACCCACCAAAAGCCATCTTCAGTGGACCATAAAAGCAGATCACACTGCCCAGTACTCCGACGCATGTTTTGCATAAAGCTTTGTCAGGGGGTGATAAAAGTTCATATAACTGACCAATTAAAGAGAAATAGTTATTACTTTACAAGTGTTTTAACACACATGAGTAACACTAGCAACAATTTTGACACTGTCTGGGAGAAGAAATGGTTTAATCATGAATGTCCTACTTCTGCGTATACCGGAAAGAAGGAACCATGCACCAGACTTATGTGCAATTAAAAAGAAGTGTTTATTATGTAATCAAGATTTCAATAGACATCAGTGGTTTTGGACCCAGTTCTTCAGGCTTGGAGCAGGAATGGCAGAAACATGATGAAACTACAATTCCTGCTTCTAGGCTGTGTAAGAAACATTGAAACTAACATCTTTTGAAATTACGATGAAATGATAAACATTAAATAATTTAACAACAAGACTGATGTGTAGTTCTGCCTCTGGAGGGTTCAAGAGCAATTTTTCATAAAATGTACTTACACAGGAGTGCGATTAGCAACAATTTTGTATAAATGCTGCAATAGAAAATATAAAATTGGACTCCCATTCCAAAATGTCTCATCAAAAAGTTGCAGTCAAACAGATTTAAATTTTGGCAGGTCATTTCCATGGTCTTTATTCCTATATTTACTCCAACAGAAAGTACCACTGAACTTTCAAATTTATGTCATTTTTAAAACCTGATTGCATTTTGTGATTTAAAAAAAAATGCTAACATGCAAAGTTTAAATAATAGATACAACAGAATTTAAAGATAAATGCAGATATGAAAATGTACAATATAATATTTCAAAAAACATTTCTTAACATGATGTTTATTAATTTATTGCAATGGGCGAACCCGAACAGTAAAGTTCGGGAGCTGAACTTTTATGCATGGACCCCAAACACAGACTTCTCCATGAAGTCTGTGTTACTGTTCGGGTTTGGCACTCCAAACATTGGGTGTTTCCCACGCTGTCATCTCCATGTCACTTTGCTCTGCCCTTCTCATTTGCCCTGGTGAGGTGGCAAGTGGGTTAATGGTTGTGGGGTTGATGTCAGCTGTTTTATGGCTGCTGTCATCAAGCTCACAGGTTAATAATGGAGAAGCATCTATAAGATGCCCCCATTACTAACCCCATAGTTAGATTGTAAAAGAAAAACATATCCCTCACCTGTACAATGTGAAGATAATCCATGCTGTCCCACAAAGATCCAGATTATTTGGATTTTGGTTACATCAGTGATGCAACCGCTAAATCGGCCAGCCAGCACAAACTAACAGAAGCGTAACTGATCCTGCTGTGTCTACTGCTGAACTCCCATGAAAAAGTTCACCGGAGATCAAACCTGAGGACCCCTAGTGACCTCACTTATGGCACCACTCACTGCATGAGAAAGTTCGTAAGTGAGCTCACTGGGGTTCAGCTGTGAACTCTGGTAAACTTTCTCACAGGAACTCAGCGCTAGACACTGACACTGACATTATGCTCCTGTCGGTGTGTGAAGGCTGGTGGGAATAGCAGTCACATCACTGAGGTGACCACTACACAAATCATCTGGATCCTCATAGGACAGTATAGATTATCTTCACATTGGACAGGTGAGGAATATGGTTGCTTATTAATTTTCTTTTTTTACAGAGGATATGGGCATCAGTGGAATAGACCTAAGGTGAGTATTTTTGCTGTTTATTATTTTCAGTTTTTTTACTAGGGACAAAAGCTTTAATGGAATAGGCATAAAGGTGAGAGTAATATTGCTTTTTATTTTTAAATACATGTGTAAAACAGAGTGTTAATTCTTATTTCAAATAAAGGATTTTATTCATTCTGTGGGCTTATTTGCAAATTTACTATGGGGTTAGTAATGACGGTGTCTTATAGAAGACTCTTTATTACTAGCCCCTGGGCTTGATGTCACAAAGGTGACATCAACCCCACAAATATTAGTAAAGTGGGAAGAGTGATTCTAAGCGCCAGAATTGGTGCATCTTATTGATGTGTCATTTCTGGGGCGACTGATGGCTGATGTTCTTAGTCTGGGAGGAGGGCCAATATCCCTGGCCCATTCCCTGGCTATCAATATCAGTCCACAGCTGTCTGTTTTAGCCTTTGCTGGTTTGAAAATTTTGGGGGACCCTATGTTATTTTTTTTCTGGGGTCACTAATAAAATAATCGGCAAAGGCTAACCAACAGCTGTGAGGTGATATGAATAGCCTTGGAACCTTGGCCCTCCTTAATAGAATATTAAAATCATCCCTCATCCATCGGCTGTCCCTCTGCTGCTTATGAAAATTAAGGGGGACCCCACACCACCTTACCTGATGCCTAATCCACCGATGCCCATGTCCCTTGTAAAAAAAGAAAAATAATAAAAAATCATTACCCTCACCTGCCTGATGTGAAGATAATCTATACTGTCCCGTGACAATCTGGATTATGTGGATAGTGGTCACATGAGTGCAGTGATGCAACCACTATCCCCACCTGCCGGACACAGTGATAGGTGCGTAATCGCTCCTGTCAGTGTTTAGCTCTGAGCTGCTGTGAGAAAGTTCATTGGATTTCATAGAACTGACTCACTCAGCGAGTTGTGCTGTAAGTGGGGCCACTGGGGTCTATTCGGTTTGATCTCCAGTAAACTTTCTCACTGGAGCTCAGCACTAGACACTAAGGCTACTTTCACACTAGCGTCGTACTCAGCCCGTCGCAGTGCGTCGGGCCAACGTACCGACGCATACTGTGGAAGCGCCACACAATGGGGGCAGCGGATGCATTTTTCCAACGCATCCGCTGCCCCATTCTGAGCTGCAGGGAGGAGGGGGCGGAGATCCGGCCGCGCATGCGCAGTCGGAAATGGTGGACACAACGCACCAAAAAACGTTGCATGCAACGTTTTTTGGTGCCGACGGTCCGCCACAACACGACGCCACCGTCACACGACGGTGGCGACGTGTGGCAAAGCGTCGCAATGCGTCGCTAATGTTAGACTATGGAGAAAAAACGCATCCTGCAAGCAATTTTGCAGGATGCGTTTTTTCTCCAAAACGATGCATTACGACGTATCCCAAACAACGCTAGTGTGAAAGT